>NW_019483825.1:0-662 GCF_002814215.2 Seriola lalandi dorsalis | reverse complement strand
TTACTGTAGTAGATAATAATCTGTTAGGGCTGCAAAACTGGCTTGGTTGCAAAAAATTGGGACAATAATCTGCCATGAAAAACTCTGAAGAACTAACATGTCAGACTTTCTAGTCTGCAGCCCGCCTTGCCACTTTCCTCTATTGTGTTCTTTTCTTCGAGGAGATAAACAGCTGTCTAAAGGAAGTAGCGCTGGCTGTGATCAGCGTGTTTGGACCAGGAATGATCAGCAGAGATGGAGTACAGAGAAAAACCAAGCAGCAGGACAGGAAGAAACAGATGGTCTTTAACAAACACTGCACGGACAGTGTTTGAAATCTCATCTGTCTCTCTCACCACTCAGGGTGTCTCAGACAGAGTGTGTGTGTGTGTCTCTCTCTGGTCCACGCCTGAAGGTAATCAAAACTTTGCTCTGTTGATACATCAACACATGTATATAGAGTTTTTCTCTGTGTTTTGCTCTCATGAAGAGGGGGCAGTGTTTCCATGGACCCTGGTCTGTCCCACCTCTGTACAACAAAAGCAGGCCTGTTGGGAGGCAGGCAGGACCAGCTCCTGATTAGAAAACTACATGCAGTGGAAACAGCTGGCCCGGGCAGGGAGGAGGAAAGCACTGTTATCTAAAGGCGACCCCGTCGGCCAGCAGAGGGGAAAAGCTGACAG
>NW_019483824.1:0-662 GCF_002814215.2 Seriola lalandi dorsalis | reverse complement strand
TCCGTCACTCTGAGACATGAAGTGTGAAGAATGTAAACACTCACACTTCAAAGTGACGACCTTTAGCCTTACTGAGGTCTCGTCACCTCGTCTGAACTTCATCCCTCAATCAATCAATCAGTCAATCAATCAGTCAATCAATCGGCTCTTGAGTAACTGAGTATTATATTCCTTATTTATGTGTAGAGTCACTAACCCTGCCAGTGAGGAGTGGCGGCAGCACCGAGGCGTTACTGTGAACTTCCACTCGTTTATCACCTGTGAAGTCGATCAATAACCAGCTACATGAGGATTATACTTCCACTTATTCAAATACTTGTTTCATACTTATGTTTGCAAATTTCAAAACACATGGAGGTCAAATAAGAAACAGGGTGGTTTTATTTAAGTTTTTAAATGATGAATTGATTTTAAACAGAGATCCTCAGAAAAAAGCTTTTATTGTTCATATTATTAATTTTGTTTATATTATTATTTATTTCATTTACATTTGACTTTCTTGAAGTTTTATATTTGACTCGTGAAGTACTTTGTTACTTGTATTGATTTGTTGATTGTATTGACTGTATATAAATATTATTATTGATATTATTATTATTATTATAGTCTTATAGTCTTGAAGAAACCAAAGAGGAAATAAAAAAATAAAGGAGCAGAAATAC
>NW_019483823.1:0-662 GCF_002814215.2 Seriola lalandi dorsalis | reverse complement strand
TGTGTGTGTGTGCGTGCATGCGCGTGTGTGCGTGCGTGCGTGCGCGCGCGTGTATAGGTTTGCTAGATTTGGCCACTTTCTACCGAGAGACGAGGCTGAAGAGACTGTGCCAGGAAACGATTAAGAGAGGCATCTCTGAGGAGAACGCCATCACTCTACTCTCAGCCGCTGTCAAGTATGAGGCGCGGGTAAGCTCATAGCCCCTGACACACAGTCAGTCACCATGGTGGTGGTAGTGGTGGTGATGGTGGTGGTGGGTGCCTTCACAGTAGCTAGTCAGTTATACTCCTCAGCACTGACCAGACAGCCCTCTTCATTTTTAGGACCTGGAGGAGTTCTGCTTCAAGTTTTGCGTCAACCACCTAACGGCTGTCACGCAGACCCAGGCCTTTGCAGACATGGACCACGACCTGCTCAAGAACTTCATTAGCAAAGCCAGCCGCTACGGGGCCTTCAAAAACTGACTAGAGCGCCCCCAGTAGTGACGGATCCAACACGATGAGGTTTAAGCTCACTGAGGTGCTGAGAGTCGACCCTAGACCAAAGTAAACACGAGGCTGATCAGCACTTCAAAGACTTGTCACCGGGGATGTAAACACTGGAAGAGGCGCATAGTTTAAGGTTTCACCCTCTAGCTGATGCCTCTGTGCTGCTGCGCCCCC
>NW_019483822.1:0-714 GCF_002814215.2 Seriola lalandi dorsalis | reverse complement strand
ACACACACACACACACACACACACACACACACACACACACACACACACACACACACACACACACACACACACACACACAAACACACACACACACACACACACACAAACACACATAAACACACACACACGTAAATAGCCCTTGTGGTTTTGTTTCACCTTCAGCATCAGGTTTTTTTAAACCTTCAACATACACTCAATGTTAGTTTATTTGGAACACCTTGCTAAAACTAATCTGTGTGTGTGTGTGTGTGTGTGTGTGTGTGTGTGTACGCTCACTGATTTGAATGGCATGCATGAAATGATAAAAACATGTCAACATAACGACTGGCAGTTCAATAGCACCACAGGCTCTTGGCTAAAAACATACTTCATTCATCCATAGAATTCATTTAAAGGTTATATACAGTTGCCTCAAGAAAACATTGGAATTCAATTATAAATAAATATTTTACTCTTCTATCACTGCCTTTCAGATGTGAACTGCATTAATTGAAAAACAAAAAATTGGTGTGTGCCAATTAAATAATCATGCCTGAAGTCATTAAGAATAATGCCTGCACTTTCCATACTCCACACTTAATTATAAGTGCCTCAGGTTATAATGGAGGTTCTTCAGGTTGTTGAGTGCAATCATCCCACACTTCACTGGAGTGACACTGTTCAGGAAAGAAGCTCCATCCTGCACCATGTTGGAAGTGAACAGCATGAGTTGGC
>NW_019483820.1:0-662 GCF_002814215.2 Seriola lalandi dorsalis | reverse complement strand
TCCACTGTATGCTAAAAGCTCAGCGTCTTACTTCCCATGTGAGCAGTGAATCTGGTCCTGCAGTGTATAGAATATGCTCACTACAGGGCTTAAATTAAATCAAGCATCCTCTTTTGTCATACACATCACACACAAATAACATGCGGGGGTATCTGGCCAGGAATGGTTTGATAGGGTCTCTGGAACTTGGGTGTATCTCCAATGCTGTGACATAGGTCTATGGTAATACTTTTCAACGAACTTGCACTGGTCAGATGAAGCCTTGATGGTTGTAACTATGGAAAATAGAACAGAAGGGCAAAGATTTTACAGGATATTAGATTTTTTTAAGAAGAGCATAGTATGCGTCTCTAACCAATGCAAAAGTTGACATATCAGAGACACTTAAAAGGTCTGCATGCCTAACAGTGTCATAAAGTATCTTATCTTTTGCATCCCTTGCATGGGCTTCATAATAAAACCTCTGTCAGAATCAGTATCAAATACATGAGCTCATGTGTTTTTTACCTGGAAGCTGGATGTAGCGATGGTATCTGAGTAAAGGCCCTCCTGTTTATTTAGAGAGCATTTCCTGATTAGAGGGTCTGTGACTTAGAGTTGGGGACTTAGGCTCTGGAGCTTTGCTGGGAGGATGTGGCACGCCCTGCATCTTCTACCAGAAT
>NW_019483818.1:0-663 GCF_002814215.2 Seriola lalandi dorsalis | reverse complement strand
CCTCCCTGTTTCCTGTCACTCTCCACTGTGCTGTCCATTAAAGGCATAAAAGCCCCAAAAAAAATATACTTTAAAATAGCCGACTAATTTATCATCTACTTGTTGCAGCTCTACAGCTACACATACAGTGTATATGACAGAATCTAAGCAGAAATGTGCTTGCTCTGTCATAGAGCGCTCTTAAAGGCTTCCCAAATGTTGAATGTTAAATTGAAATTACTAAACGTCAAAGTGCAGCCACTGTTTTGACAAATATATCCAACATTGGTTTCATGCTCATTGTTTAGCTGGATGCTTAAGGTGAGTATTGCCTGGGCACAGTTTCCAGTATTTATACGCACGTTACATTGTTCATATCAAAATGGATATTTGGGAAATAGAATTAACAACAGAATAAAGCGGAGAATGGCAGAACAACAGAGGCATGGATTTTTTAAAGGGATTACGTAACACTTAAAATAATTGTAATGAATGCACATTACAAATGCAGCACACATGTCCTGTTAAATTCTGGTGCGCGTGTTAATGGTTGTGCATTTCCGTGGCTATGGTTCAAATTTGTTTAAATGGCAGAAGGAAGTACATGACACACTGAGTTAGTGTGTGTGTAAGAAGCTGGAGTACTGGTGGTGAAGCAGTGGGTTTAGCTGAGGAGATTAACAC
>NW_019483817.1:0-663 GCF_002814215.2 Seriola lalandi dorsalis | reverse complement strand
GCAGCCCAGCCATCAATCTGAGTTGTGTTATTATTTCATTGCAAATCTATTAGGCCTGTCAGAAAATATGTAATGGTGGATGTTTCCACATAAATTGATGGAAACAAGATAACTAATGAGGAAAAGGTCAACTACAACACCGTGATATGAGAGAATGCTGTGAAGGATGTGAGGAAATACAAAAATCTCCAGGAGACGTAAAAGTGAACGAGAAGTGATGATGATGACGATGACAGAATACAATTTATATTCATGAAATGTATTTTTCATGATTCTGAGGGGTATTTGACCTGGAGAGAAGACTTTCCTGTCCTCACAATTTACAGTTGTGTTTTTAGGTTTGTAGGGGTGACAGTGTCCTGGTGTGGCCATTACAAGGTCATATTTGAGAGCCAATTTCCCTGTCTGTGAATGGAGAGAATATTGCACAGTTTCATGTTGCATCCGGCTGCTTTGAGCAGGCATAATAAAACATAGCTACCTCGCCCCAAACCCTGAATATCTAACTATATATGAGAAAATAAAACATGAAAAAAGATGATGATACATATTCAGTGCTTGTAGAGCGCCACTGCATGCTTAAACCTGGAGAAAATCTTTTGTATGTTCAGTCATGTGAAGCCATATTTCATGACATTCCTTTGGCATAGAGGAGATGTATCT
>NW_019483816.1:0-663 GCF_002814215.2 Seriola lalandi dorsalis | reverse complement strand
TTTCCATGCGAACCAGAGGAAAATAAATACCCCCTTTTTTGTGTGTTAATTTAATGGCAAAGTTTCAAGGTTACGTGACACCATCTTGCCTTTGCCTGGCCATTCTAATTGATTAATATCAAGAACCATCTCAATGAAATGTGTGTGATGCAAGTTTATCTCCTGACATTTCTGACCTGTGTGTAGCTTGTTAGAGGTGTGAAGTGTATATATAGGAGGCTCTGTCACCAGGTGGTCCCTCAAGGGCCGGTGGCTGCTGCAAATCTCAAAGTGGCTGCCTCAAATCGAGCGGTCTGGGTGATGGATGGCGTCCTGCGTGATGTATAACCACTGCTCTCTTCCCACAGGCCTGTATGGGTTGTGTTTGGTCAAGTGACCTCCGCTTCCTGTGCATTGCTGCTCGTCCCTGGAGTCCCGATTTGCTGTCCAGGTGTAAATATGATCCATGGTACTACATGGCAGTCGCTGAGTGATGGGCCTCATTGTCTGTGGGATGGAAATCAGATTCTCCTAGCTTTGTTCCAGCAGCCTTTGCACTGAGGCACACTCAGACCAGGGATCCATCCCCCTTAATGCTGCTGTGCAGTGAAATACAGAATACATGCACCCCAGCATTCCCAAGATAAAGAGATGAACTCTAACCCTATACGTGTAGTCATTTTA
>NW_019483815.1:0-663 GCF_002814215.2 Seriola lalandi dorsalis | reverse complement strand
AATTTTGATTTAACTCACCTGTCTACATTTTATTAAGACTTAAAGTTCTCATTTGAGAGACAGATGGGTGAGCTTATGCTTGCTACAAACCAGTATGCACCAAAGTTTCGGCTGCACATATGCCCCTCGTCTTTGACCATTTTTTGATTAGCTGGAGTTAGGGGCGGAGTCAGACACAACCAAGATGGCACCTCTAAACAATACATGTCAAATCTAGTGAATAGATTCCTGCTCACTGTGAGCTTCAAAACCGCTCATCTGACATCAAGGAGGCTACGTCATCCTCATTTACACTCTATGACATACACACACATACATACATACTGTACATATACATACATAATAATATTGTTTTGACAAAAGATTTAAAACTGTCATAGACATTGAAATACTAAACATAGCTACATTTTATCCTCAGATCTTAGGTTGCATTCAGGTTTTAAAATCTGGCAGTGAAAAGGTTTAAGAGGTTTATCAGTTTAGGAGTGAAGACTAAACTTCCTGTTGTATTGCCAGGAAAACACCAGTCGTCCTTTGGAGACTGACTGTCACAAAAATAGAGACACAAAGTGTGTAACACTTCCTGCAGCCAAGTCCTCCTTCTACCATGTACCCTGGTGAATGCCCTTTTGCTCGAACTTAAGCTCACAGGTGATGTAGCTC
>NW_019483814.1:0-663 GCF_002814215.2 Seriola lalandi dorsalis | reverse complement strand
TGAGCAGAGGATAACACTGGGAAATGAAATCATATTGTTGCCATTTTAATTTCCTTTGACAGGAAACATAAAGCTTGTCAGTATCACGCCACTTATTTCCTCCCCCGTCTCTGGCCCAGTGTGGATTTTATGCTATAGGCCATGTGGTAAATCTGTCTCTGTCCTTCTACCTGCTTATCTAACATTAGAGGTACAATTCCAATGCTTGCTAGGCTAGTGCATGTGTGTGGCCTGGCCCTCTTCCATTTCACAACATGATAAGTGATGATACAGAGCGCCGGACTGGATGGTGTGACTAACAGGCTTTCTGTTCATCTGTTAGTCATCAAAAGAAGTTCATTAACCTAGACAGTCACACAGTGATATGTTTACTGCAGCCAGCTACTGTAGGAGCTCATTGAGTCTCCACAGACAGACTTCACAATGAGATTACAAGATTACAGTCCGTGTGGACATGTGTTCCCTGCGCTTAATTTGATTAAAACTCCCACTTAACTGCCTGTTACTGCTCACCTACCGCATGCAGATGAATCAAGAGCTGTGTGTCATACTACAGCAGTCTGCCCCATAGATAACATCAATTTGATTCATTAATGAGGTGCAAAACATTTTCTCTATGAGAGAGTTTTGGCTAACTACACATTATTTTTAAATGTAAAAACC
>NW_019483813.1:0-663 GCF_002814215.2 Seriola lalandi dorsalis | reverse complement strand
GGTATCTCCTCAGTCCCTCCAGACACCTCTTTGTTCTGTAGTCACCTTACCAGCCACACCTCAGCACAGATATACTTCCTATTTTACCAAACATATTTTTTTTTTTTTCCCATTTACTTTCTCAGCCATCCTTCAGTGTTCGTTCTCCATTCAATCATTTCAGGGACTTCTCTCAGCTGAAATAACTCTAGGATATACTAAGGTTTCATAGTTATCACCTTGCACTTTACACCTAATACTGTAATTTGTAATGCTGTGCAGTATGTCATTATTACAATTGTAATATTAAACAGTGTGTAATTATAAACAATGAAAAATAATTTTTCTTAGTGAGGGGTTCCACAGGGTTTTATCCTTGGCCCACTTCTTTTCAGTTCATGTATAGATATAAATAACTTACCAGAGTCATGTTGTGGTGAGACTGTCTCCCAAGAAGGACAACAACATGAACCATTTCAGGAAGAGCCTCAAAATTACATTTGTTTAATTTTCTAGTGGTCATTGTAATGATGATGGTAGGAAAGGAGGAAGTCAGGTCAACAGAGGGAGGAGGTTTGTGGTAGATAGATGGGTAAGCAAAATACCAGTCAATGTTTTTTAACCTCAACTTTAACTATGTTTTTATTTCTGTAACCATGACGCCTTACAGTACTAATAAGTACT
>NW_019483812.1:0-663 GCF_002814215.2 Seriola lalandi dorsalis | reverse complement strand
GCAGAGGCTGAGCGGTGCTGGGGGGGGGGGATAACAACACAATAAAGAAAGACAGAGCAAAAAGAGAGACAGATGGGCTTGCCCCAAAGACACAGATATGAGGAGTGTTGTTTTCCTTCTGCTCAGTTACAAAGCGGAGCGGCACCCGTGGAGGGAAAAGATGGGTGACTCACTCAGTCTTGGCAGAGCCGCTGGTCAGACTCAGTGGGACTCGTGTCCCGTGTGAGACCAGTAACACGATGTTTTTGATCTGATCACTTGTTTTTTGTCTGCCATACACGCCGTAGCTCCTTAAGCTCTGAGCACACACTTTTCTGAAAAGTGCTGCAAAGTTTTTAACGAGCTATTGAGCTGTCAACACCTTTCAGGAGGCTCCTCTCTCTCTCCCTCTCTCTCTCTCTCTGTCTCTCTCTCTCAAGTGTTACTCTCTAAAAGTGAAAAGGAAGCGGTGAGAGTTAATAACCTGGCTCGAGGATGTTAATTTAACATTTAAACCCTCCATCAGGTTTGTAATGTGCAGTATCCTTGTTGAAATCAATAGCCGCTTCAAAAAGTGTGTGTGTGTGTGAGTGTATTGGCCTTGGTATTCATTAACTCATCACAGACTGCATTTCAGAGAAGCAGCTGGTGACAGGAATGTAATGTGTGTGTGTGTGTGTGTGT
>NW_019483811.1:0-663 GCF_002814215.2 Seriola lalandi dorsalis | reverse complement strand
CTGGGCTGACTCAGCTCTGAGGCTGCAGAAGAAGAAGAACAGGAAGTGTTAAAAACGTTTTATATTTACATTATTTACATTAAGTAGTTGTTATGAACAAGAATGGGGCTACACAAAAACTAGCAGCTAGCTATACTAAACAACTTTAATATCACCTGAGCTATAGAACCTAACATTTCACTGCCTCCTCCTCTTTTCCTTTAATTCTTGCCTTCTCAGCTCCACCTCTGCTCCCCTGGATAATACTGTAGGAGCCTGATGGAGAGTTCAGAGCTGTTATTGGGTCATTAGTTGACTAATACAATTCAAGGCACACTGAGTGGTCATTCATTTACCCCCCTACTGCATATATAGATTCGGTTGCGGCTCTCACGCTGGGGGAGGCTGCGAGTGCACAGTTTATGCTGGCTGGATGGCGCAGCAAGGTAGCCTACTTTTTATATAACACAATTCTGTTAGCATAGACAATGCTACCAGCTCTGTCAGGCTTCACACAGCAGTGATTTGAACTAAATATGAACATGCTGACATTCTCACAGTCACAATGTTAACATGCTGACACTGATATCTCCCATGATCTCTGTCTTAGCATGCTAATTGCTAAACACAAAGCACAGCTGAGGCTGATATGCAAAGCACAGCTGAGGCTGATATATATATATA
>NW_019483810.1:0-663 GCF_002814215.2 Seriola lalandi dorsalis | reverse complement strand
TGTGTGTGTGTGTGTGTGTGTGTGTGTGTAGCAACGAATGCACAAAGGTTATACTGACACATACAGTGTGAACATACACACCTTGGTGTTCCTGTCATAGGACTCTTTGAACTGCAGGTGCTTCCCAGCTTTGCTAACCAGGTCAAGCCACTTCCCCTTCAGCCATTTCATGGTCGGCTTCCTTGTTAAGTTTGAGGAGTCCACTTTAGCCACAAACATGACGTCCTTACCTGTGAGGAACAGGGACGAAAGTCAGTGATTACAAAAAGAGATTAACAGTCTGTATTCCACTCCTTTCATTGTAGTCCAGGATTTTTTTTTTTTTTTACGGCAGATGATTTTTTCCAGACCTTTTGTTGCCGTGACACTCTCCGGCTTCACCACAAACAGGCCAGTCAGCTCAGACATCTGAGGATCCTCTCCTGGTACATGCTCTGTGATGTGTGTTATATGAAGGGATCACAGAGGACAGATTAAAACATAGAACACATGATCCGGGCACCACCCAGATAAAGACGCGACAAACAGATGGTAGACAACAACAGGAGACAAGGTGACCAAGCAAACCACCAAATCAGCAGTCTTTTTAATCCTGGTGCTTTTACAGTGAAGCACGTATTTATTGATCATTCAGGAAACTTCATAAGTGTAATTTGATGATCG
>NW_019483809.1:0-663 GCF_002814215.2 Seriola lalandi dorsalis | reverse complement strand
TAAGTACAGGTTATACTTAGTTGGGTTATACAGCTTTACTCTTTACTCTCTACTTTTTTTATGTACAATTTACTTGTTTTTTGCTAATTTATATTTCGACTCTGAGAATCACATTAACTGTTAATTCGTTAGTTGTTATTATTTACAGATTAAGATTTACCGTAAAACATATATAACGTAACACCAGTCTATAAAACTGAAGGATTTTTATATAGTAGTTTCATTAGCTTCACTTTGATAAGCTACAACATTTGAAGACTGTTTATACGTTACAACGTCATCAGTGAAAATACAAGTATTATAAAAAGGCGACTATGAATGATGAGCACTTTCACTTTTGATTCTAAGACAACTTATTCCATGTTTCCTGTACGTTTACTTAAAGAGTCACTTTACACTAATTTTGCCTGTTTGAGTAAATTCTCTTGAGTAAATTCTTTGCCTTTGTCCAGTGTAAATAAAGTAGTTTTATCCTGTGGAAAATCAGCTGTTATATTTCATTCATTCTAACCACCACAGATGGTAGAAATCAAGGAAGTACATATTGGAAATCATTGGAGGTCATACAGATTTCAGAGAGCTGTATTTATATATATATATATGTTATATACTGAAGGCCAGACTATTAAATGTAATGTGTGTTGTGGTATTAACTAAAGAAAT
>NW_019483808.1:0-663 GCF_002814215.2 Seriola lalandi dorsalis | reverse complement strand
TCACCTCCTACAAAGTAGCGTACATAGTAATGCAGAGTCAATGAAAAAAGATGCACACTATAGCTGAGGAATTAATACTTCCTTCTGCTACTCGTATAATTTCAACTATGATCGATGAAGCAACAGCCAGCAAACTAAAGTCTATCCCTCTGTCAAACAATACTATTAAGAGACACAATTATGACATGTCAAAAGATGTAGAGAAGCAGCTTAATGACAAGGTACGAGACAGTTGCTTCATCCATTTGCAGAGCAAAGTGACTGACAGTAACAAAGACTGACTGTTTGATAACATACCTCAGATTTATTGATGCAGATGATTTTTTCCACAAACATGTAACTGTGTTACTGTGTTGAGTGCAACATCAGCTCACTGACGTTGCACTCTTGTCTGATTCAAAAATGAGGCTGCAGTTCAGAGCCTATACATTGGCTGCATTTTGTATTGCAGGGTAAAGGACCCACAGCTAGTCAGCAGAGCACTGGCCACACTCCTTCCTTTCGACACATCCGACCTGTGTGAGATTTCTGCAGTTTCCTCAATCAAGACAAATTGCAAATCAAAACTGGACACTGAAAATACGCAGAGAGTGGCAGTCTCACACATGCATCCCTGATATGAGAAGATTTGCAGTGACTTGCTCTTTATTTCGTTTTTTTTTT
>NW_019483807.1:0-663 GCF_002814215.2 Seriola lalandi dorsalis | reverse complement strand
GTGTGTGTGTGTGTGTGTGTGTGTGTATTGTGTTTGATAAGATGATATAAGATGTACTTTCATAGATCCCCCCGAAGGGGATATACAATAAAAAATGAAGGGCTTATCCAGGATTTGAACCCAGGACCTCTCGCACCCTGAGCGAGTATCACACCCGCAGACCGGCGGACCATGACGGCTCGTGTCTGTCGTCCTTCAGCTGACAGCGAGCTGGTTTCTCCCTCTGATGATCTGAAGAGCTGAAGCTGTGTCCAGACACATCTATTCTTCTTTCATTCACAGGGGGCTGATAAATGCATATTGATCAGTGACATCACCACCACCACTGTCGCCATAGTAACGTCAGCTGACGTGTGTGTGTGTGTGTGTGTGTGTGTGTGTGTGTGTGTGTGTATAATTAGTCTGGTGGATCAGACTGATTAACTGCTCCATCCATCACGCAAACACAGAGAGGAGAGGAGGGCTGGCAGCCTGTTGTCAAACATTTCAACAGATTCTCAGCAGATATAAACACAGATTCATTAAAGGTCCCATGTTTGACACTTATCCTGTATTTTACTTTGAAGTGTTGATCAGTAAGAACATATATTTGAAAAACCATCTCAGTGTAGTTTTACATCTCCTCTCTCAGGCTTCTCTCTGGAGCTCTAGTAACAACAGGTC
>NW_019483806.1:0-663 GCF_002814215.2 Seriola lalandi dorsalis | reverse complement strand
ACCTGAAATCTGCTATATTTTTATTGGATCACTCAGAAAACAGTGAGCCAATCAGAAGAGAGGATCAGAGCCTTCTCTCTTCTGATTGGCTCACTGACCTGAAGTGCAGACTGACCGAAGCAGAGGGTGGTGGTGGCTCCATGATGGTGTTGAGGTGGAGCTGGTGTGGCTCTGCTCCGAACACAGCAGGAGGTAACAGCAGGAGACAGAATGAGAACAGAAGGGAGTGTTAGGGAACAGGTTGCTGAAGCAGATGTGACATTACGTCAGCATTTAATGCATAGTGCCCAAATTACAAGTAACTGGACACTTGACTACTAAAAACAGAAACAGTTGACTGAGACTGAGAGTTTTTATTTTGCTTCTGAGCAGCTCTAGTGCAGGATTGTAGCAAAGCTTAAAAGTTAAAGGTCTACATGTGTATCTTTGAAAGTAGATAGACATGTATATGATGCAGTATATAGACACTGAGCCTGTCCTCCATGCTGCAGCAACAGAAGCAGGAGGAGAAACTGGCCTTCGAGCGGCACCTGGAGGAAAGACAAAAGGAGCACACCCAGCTTCTACTGAGTAACAACTCCCGCAAGGAAAACATCCTCAACTCTGTCCGACAGGTACGCTGCATGCTCACCTGCTCACCTGCTCACCTGCTCACATGCTCAC
>NW_019483805.1:0-663 GCF_002814215.2 Seriola lalandi dorsalis | reverse complement strand
AATGAGAAACTTTCATCTGGAGTTTAAGTCTTTTTTTCACAAGAGAGTCTGAACTGAAATATTTCACACAAAGAAGAAGAAGTGTGATGAGAAAAGACAATTATGCAAAGGAAAGAAAGAAAGAAGAACTATATCAATCAAACCAATTTGTTACCACAACAGCATCACTATTAATTGAGAAGCCAAATTAATGCATCAGTAAATACAACTTTTCCTGTAAGAACATTTTATTGAAATGTTTTCACTACAGGACAAAAACAGAAATATTTGGCTTTAGAAAATCGTTTAAACACATCATGAAAAGTAACTTTCTGATGCTTCATTACTCATTTCTAACAGCACACAGCCTACAGATAAATTATAATGATCAAATCCGCTTTTTTCCTGAATGAAAACACACATGTGAAATGACAGAAACAAGCGAACTGAAGGGAAAAAAAAGATTAATCCCACACATTTTTTTCTTTATAATTAATACGTTTTCTATTCAAGAACGAGAGATATTTAAATGGTTAGTTCCCTTCAGTAAAATATAAAGTAGGCCTGCAACAGGAGAGGAAACCTGTTCACTAAATAAAGCATATTTGTCTGTCAGGCTCCGTCTCTAATGTTGGTTTTCCACATTTTGAATCCATCTCGTGCAGCGAGGATCTGGACTCTCCG
>NW_019483804.1:0-663 GCF_002814215.2 Seriola lalandi dorsalis | reverse complement strand
GAATGGTTTCACATGGTTCTGCAACTAACAGGTGTTTATTAATAATAATAATAATAATAATAATAATAATAATAATAATAATAATAATAATAATATGTTACCAAAGTCTTCAAAAGTGATTATTTTGTATGACTGAAAAACTATTTACACTGACATGAAAGAGAGAAACAAGCAGCTGATCACACTTAAATGATAATTTAATTAGAAAATTTAAATATTTCTTATTTCAGCACTGAATTATGCAAAAACAAAACACACATACTCTCCAGGTAAAGCACCTCACAACACACAAACAGAGAGGTATTACAATGAAGAAACAGTCTGTAATCATTACCATGTCAAATATAAGTTTTGTGATAAATATTTTTCACACATTTTAAGAATATATGAGATTTTGTGTTGCTGTTGACACTCTGGGTCGAACACGAGTCCAAACTGCAGCTAATAACAGAAAACACAGATGTAAATAATTTATCAATCCAAAAACACCAGCTTGAGTCTGGACTTCAATGCAAGAAAAATGAACAGTTCAGCGTGTGCACAGATATTCAGGTCGCAGTCGGCCTGGTAACGCAGCGAAGCAGTAAAACAGCAAATAAATCTTAAAGGGAGCGTTGAGAAGATGTTTCCCTGCACGTTTTCAATTTCACAAAAGACTGTGTG
>NW_019483803.1:0-1422 GCF_002814215.2 Seriola lalandi dorsalis | reverse complement strand
CCAATCAATACCAATTGATCTTCCACAATCTTTCTTTAAAAAATATAATAAATTAGCTGCAAGATTTATTTGGAGTAACAAGGCCCAGAGAATTAAAAGGTCCACACTATGTCTACCGATAGAGAGAGGAGGTCTAGGGCTCCCAGATATTCAGTTATACTTTTGGGCTGCCCAGTTACGACCACTCTTTTACTGGTTTAGAGATGACGAGGCTCCTTCCTGGACACAAATAGAAAGTGATCTATCGCATATCCCATATTGTTTCAACATTAAAACTATAACAAAATGCACAAATAACCCAATCATCACTCACTCACTTAGGATCTGGGACAAAATTAACCACTTTTTAGGACTAGGCACCTCCCTATCTCCACTTACCCCTATAGGTTCCAACCCTTCCTTAGACTTTGTACAGAAAGACCTGGGTTTCAAGATATGGGGCCAGAAGAACATAAACAAGATAGGTGACCTGTATGATGGTAACACACTAAAATCATTTCAGCAGTTGAGAGACTCCTGTCAATTGCCGGCCACTCATTTTTATAGATATCTCCAGTTAAGGCACTTTATACGATCACAGCTTGGTGGTGCCCTGGAAAAACCGGAGCTTTCTCAGCTAGAATCACTGCTCACTCAAGGAACAAATAAAAAACAGATTTCAAAAACTTATAACCTTTTGATAAAAAATAACAAAGCCAACATTAATTTGATTAAAGAAAAATGGGAAAAGGATCTCGAAATCCAAATAGAGGACGATCATTGGTCTTCA
This sequence comes from Seriola lalandi dorsalis, assembly GCF_002814215.2. Lineage (NCBI taxonomy): Eukaryota > Metazoa > Chordata > Actinopteri > Carangiformes > Carangidae > Seriola > Seriola lalandi. Next base: position 653 of record NW_019483803.1, on the reverse strand, counting down.
CTGCTTACAGATGCACATAAAAGATTTATTAACACAAGATACAGAATTTGTAATTTTAAAACTATTCATAGAGTGTACTACACTCCTGAGAAAATTAGCCGTTTCAAAGGCAGCACTTCTTCATTCTGCAAAAGGTGCAAAACTGAGATAGGGAATCTCCTACACATGTTTTGGACGTGCCCACAGTTAGAACAGTGGTGGAAGGATATAGAACATACACTTAAGAAAGTCCTAAAGATGGAACTTAGCTTATCACCTCTTATAGTGCTCCTCGGTGACTACTCCACTCTCCGGTTTAGTTCGAAACACTTAGCTGACTTCTTTGGACTGGCCATGACGGCAGCAAAAAAATGCATTCTGTCCAAGTGGATAGCTGAAGATTCCCCTAATCACTCTCACTGGGTAAATGAACTTAACCACTGTATGCCATTAGAAAAGATCACATATAATGTAAGAGGTAACCAACAGAGATTCCTACAGAAATGGAAAGCTTGGATTAATTTCCTAGAAACATGACTCAATAAATCTGTACTGCACCACTCTTATTTATTTATTTATTTATTTAAATTTTCAATTCTTATTTTTTTTTATTTACTTATTTTTGTCTGTTTGTTTTGTTTTCAATATCCTTACTACTCCAATATTTATTTTAA
>NW_019483802.1:0-663 GCF_002814215.2 Seriola lalandi dorsalis | reverse complement strand
GAATCGTAGACAGAGGAGTCAAGACCGGGTGACAGCATCTTCCAGCAGCGCACGGTGCGGTACTGAACACCCTCACCACAGGTTCGAGAGCACTCACTCCAGCCACTGGTCTCCCACCTGAGGAGGAAGTGGAAAGATGGTGGAGTTGGCAAAGTTCCAGTCAAAGTTAATAAAGCTTCAGGTTTATTAAATGAGTAAAGTACCATTTTACTCACATTCAGAGACGTCACACTTCCTTCCAGCAATAGTTTATATTTTTACCTCAATATGAAATTCTTGCTTGAATCTTTTGGAACATTTTATAACCAGTATGTCCAGAATTTCGATTGGTTCTTGTTTGTAGAAAAATTATGCCGGTGAAACTTAATAGTATACTGATTGTTGTTGCATTCACACCATTCATCTTCGTGTCCCCAAGACAGTGAGTCTAGTATCAGCTGGTTTAATTCTAGTGTCAGCTGGTTTCAATCTAGTACCAGCTGGTTTCAGTCTAGTATCAGTTGGTCTAGTATCAGCTGGTTTCAGTGTAGTGTCAGCTGGTTTCAGTGTAGTGTCAGCTGGTTTCAGTCTAATGTCAGCTGGTTTCAGTGTAGTGTCAGCTGGTTTCAGTGTAGTGTCAGCTGGTTTCAGTGTAGTGTCAGCTGGTTTCAGTGTAGTGTCAGC
>NW_019483801.1:0-663 GCF_002814215.2 Seriola lalandi dorsalis | reverse complement strand
CATAGATTTTTTTTTTTTTTTTAAGAAAAAAAGGGCAGGCAGTGTTGGTGTTGTAGCTGTCAGCACCACTGCCCAGCATGTGTGTGTGATGCAGGTTTTCAGGGAGAAAACTTGTCAGAGTGTAAAGCAGGGTTAAGCTGTCCACATACATCTATCATGTATATTACTATCAGCGGAATCGGCCCCTCTCATGTGATGTGGAGGGTGATTGGACCGTTGTTTTCATTGGCTTGTCGGCGGAGAAGAGGGAATGGAAGTGGAGGAAAGCTTGACCCCCGGGTCCTTTACTGTAGCCTGTCTTCAATCCTGAAGGGTTATAACAGAGCAGCAAGAAATGATGCAGTTAGTGATCCTGAAATAGAAAAATCAGTACAATATACAACTGCAAAGTTTTTGGCAGTGGATTACTTGAGTAAAATCATCATTAAACTCCTGCTGTTTGACAGTATATATGTCTCTGAAATGTAGACTGAGACTGTGCTGAATTCCATCCCATATTGGAAGCTGGAAATACTTTGGAAAGAAATGAAGACCTACTTTCTGACAAAGTTGAGTGCTACAGAGAAACGCACACATGCCATTCATTTACTTTGTAGCTGAAATAATTGGTTGATTAACCAATTACTTAACTTACAGAGAGCTATGTGGACAATTAATCATTTG
>NW_019483800.1:0-663 GCF_002814215.2 Seriola lalandi dorsalis | reverse complement strand
GGTTTATCATCAGAACATCTACATTTTTTTTTTTTTTTTTTTTTTCTTGTGTCCCAACAAACTTTGCTGTGGCCTTGTTGCTGTCTCCAGATCCTAGCAATTACTCTTGAGTACAACACTATCATAACTGATACAAAATGATGGCTGTATTCAGAAATAAGAATCAATTTATAATATTTTCATCTACATATGTTTTTACTCTTCAGTGATTTCAGGAAACTTTATAAGTTTCTGTCCATGAACCCTGAACAACACCAGATCATGAGCTGAGAAAGCCTAGTTTTAGGCAAAATTATGGTATCAGTATTGGGATGTGATATATCATGAATCAATTAAACCACAATACACAGGTATTTTAAAAAAGTAAGGTATCTATATAAACAACTAGTATGAACTATTTCTCTTAGAAAAGTCAGTATTTACTGCAACAGTCTGTGTGATGATTAGATAAATAAATACCCTCTCGTCATTTTCAGGTGGATTTGAAGTTCCCCAAGACTGTCTCAGATGGTGCACGGGACCTGATATCGAAGCTGCTTCGCCACAGCCCCACCAATCGCCTCTCACTACAGAGTGTCATTGACCACCCATGGGTGCGCAGCAACTCTCACCGGCTCCTACCCCCATCCTACCCTGCCAAGAAATCCTGAGCCCACCTGGTCA
>NW_019483799.1:0-663 GCF_002814215.2 Seriola lalandi dorsalis | reverse complement strand
AAAAAAAAACTCTGCCTTTTAGATCTCAGTACACCAGTTACACCTGTAAATACTCTTCATTCTGTTCATTTTCTGCAGTGGCCTTGACCTTAAGTCTTCCCTCTTGCCTTAGAAAGCTTCTTCATTGGAAACACATTATGTAGAACCGACTGCAGCTTATTTGACTGGTTCACCACATCTGTAACCTTCATCCTAGATTTTACCATTTTTAATCTTCATTGTTTTATCATTTTATAATTAACATTGTCACCAGTTTTGTAGTTATTACTGTTTCACTTTCTGTGTCTCAATTCAGGGGTCGTATCCTTCGAAGGACGCGGTCTACGAAGGCCTTTAGCCATTGTCAACTGTCATGGCTAAACTAAAATGAGGTGGTCCGAGCTAGAGAGTTTTGAAAATTGATTCCGTAGTGATCATATAATCCATCGATGATAGTGATGAATCTTGGGATAGATTGGGCCACATCCGTTGCCTGGGAAAACAAAGGACGCATTTCTCTGCTACATTTAAAGGAACCTTTGAAATGGGAGGCCCCTGAACTGAGACACAGCTCCTGTCTTATCTTAATGGTGTATTGATGCAGCATACAATGTTAGTACTCCTGCTAATATTGTTTTTTGTAAATATGATTCACCTTAAGTGTGATAATGCACTCAAATAAAT
>NW_019483796.1:0-759 GCF_002814215.2 Seriola lalandi dorsalis | reverse complement strand
ACACACACACAGTCAGCTGGAACACTGTCAACTAACATGATAAACACTGAGCCTCTCACCAGCAGACAACAGAGGAGGGATGACCCCGACACATCAGACACCATTCATATTATTCAGTTTCTGCATGTAGCAGTTAGAGAGGCGACCACAGAGGTCATCTTCATCTTCATCTTCATCTTCACACACCACAGTCATCTCACTGTAGGTGTGGAACATCAGCCACAATCACACATCCGTATCATCTGAACACTGGAGAGTCAGTTTCCACATGACTGTTGCCATGGAAACAAGTCTACAGAGCACGTCACAGTTCTGTATTATATCAGCTGATCAGTCCAACAACAAGGCTGTGTTCGGAACAGCGTACTAACCTGCTGTTCATACTAAGTGTGACATCAAAATGAGTATGTAGTGCGTTCCAACTGCACAGTATGTGAACTTTGTGTACACAAGAAATACCCGGATGTATATTAGGACAGCAAGAATTTCTGAGTATGCGCCGTGAGCATACTCGACATAAACATCAACTGTCCCATGATGCATTGCGGCTCTTCAAATTATGATGGTGGGTTAGGTGGTGGAGACATGACCACTTACATATCGTCACCTTCCTAAAATAATGGCCTAAGTCATGTTTTGACAAAAATGTTTTTTTTGCCTAAATCACCCCCTCATGATGCTGGCCACCTCTGGTAAAATCGCCTGAATCCTCAGTTGAGGGGAACATGCAATTCTACCCCCGGTTGTATAATGGCCTAT
>NW_019483795.1:0-663 GCF_002814215.2 Seriola lalandi dorsalis | reverse complement strand
GAAAACCACAAAAAAAAAAAAAAAAACAGATTGCAGTCAGATTTGTGATCTGGCCGGTGGCGATGCCTGTACTTATACATATATAAGTGTAAATGAACATGTCTAAAATCCCATCTGGATATAAGACACTTGAAATGACAAGTGTAAATGGGGCCAGAGTTTCCTTGAGTAGCATTAAGATCAACATAAAAAAAAAAAAATCACATTTATCTGCTCATATCTTTTTAACATAATTTTAGGATCTTCATAACAGACGACTTTAAACGGTTAACTTCAGTTCCGTATTCACGTTTGTGGGGGAATCTGTCCTCAGAACAGAGTCAGCAGAGGGTGAGCAGGAAGATGTAATGGCATAGAACCAGTTAAGATGATGAAGGTGTAGAGGGTGAGGAAGTGAAGGCGACCATCAATGCGGTGCGAAGGATGAGGAAGGTGAGAGGAATACTGAAAAATATTGTCAGACTTCTTATTGAGACATATTCTATTATTACAGTAATTCTTTCTTCGCGTAAAGACCAGAGAACAAAGATACAGATCATTTATAAAGGACAGTGGACACCAAAAAAAATGGGCATTTTTACTGGCAGTGAAAATGAGTTACCACGGCTAGACTTATCCCCCTCGAGTCCCTCTGCTAAACATACTACTCCCTCCTCCAGCACT
>NW_019483794.1:0-659 GCF_002814215.2 Seriola lalandi dorsalis | reverse complement strand
CGCAAACTGAATCCGAAACAGCAGCAAAGGGAATAGTGTAAATGTGGGAAACACATCTCCCAGGAACTCAGGCCTGGAACAGACCATGGCATTATCCTCCGCTGCACTGTTATACTCATTATTATATTTTGTCACATTCATGACTTGGTAGCAGTTAATGGGCAGACTTCCTGCACATCTCAGAGAGGACTTTCTAACAATGGATCCTGCTGTTTAGCCTCCGGATCAGACTTTGAATCATATGTTCCTCATTTTCACAAACTCCTCTAATGTTAGCCAGGCGAGGGTGGGACAGCATCATTTTCAGGGTATAATATTGTGGCTAAAATCCAATCAGAATACTACAGATGGAGATCTCCACAGGGAAATTCTGCCCGTGGACACATAAAATAGGTAGCAACGACAATCTGAGCATATTTATTAGACTTGGATTTCCTAGCACTGAGATGAAGGACAGCCTGAATCTACATCAGCCAGCCCCTTTCTCTTCTTTGACAGCTGCTAAAACTACAAGACTTCCATGATATCAAATCCGGTTTTTGGCCAACAGTTTTTTCAGCTGTAAAAATTCAATATATTTACATTTTGTAATCACTTCTCTGTATAGAGTTGTTGTTGTTAGTGGCCGTGTCCACCATTCCCCCGCTGCTACAACACAC
>NW_019483793.1:0-664 GCF_002814215.2 Seriola lalandi dorsalis | reverse complement strand
GCCTTTGGATACTGTTATAGTTATAGTTGAGGATACTCCATTCTATGTACACATTTCAGTGTAGGATGGATTACCGCCACCAATGAAGAGATGCACCATGATGTAGATTTAGCTTAACTCAGTAGTTTGCCGGAAGCAACAGCAGAAGTCACTGCTATTTTCAACTAATGCAGCTGTTGAATAAGTCAGTGTCAGTGACAATCACTTGGGTGTACACTTCTCTTTTTATGTTTCCCTTTTTCTTTATCTACTTTTTCTTCCATGCAAACGTGAATAGAGAAATGGAGACAAACTGCCACATAGGCAGGTTCAGACCATGAGGCTTTATTGCATACTCTGACTCTGACACAAGAAATACCACAATGAATGCAGACATTGTTATCTGAGTCAGTGACTGGTCACTGATAAGAAAATTACACACATGGAAACTGTGTATCTACTGTATTTAATGACACAGAACATCCAAACTTGTGAACTGCTGAGAATGACCTTTTTGGCCGGTCCGCAACAGCAGGGCCAGCCCTATAATCTGCAATGTGACTGACTGACTGACACATATTTCTACCACTGGTCAGGTCTGGACTGTGTATGAATCCATCCTTGCTACAGGCAGTCTACAGAGGGAGTCAGACATAAAGACCTGCCTCTAATAAAAGTGTGTTAC
>NW_019483792.1:0-664 GCF_002814215.2 Seriola lalandi dorsalis | reverse complement strand
AAGAAGCAGGTCTGGGTGTATGATGTGTCCTCCAACTATAATTAAGGACTCTGAATCTGATCCCAGGAGACGCTCTGAGATCTTTCTATAAGAACAAAAACAAATTTCACAAATATACGAACAGTAAAAATATATTCTCAGAGATTTCTTATGAATTCTGTCAAGACACTGGAGACCAATCACCACGTACGTAAAGTCTCTCAGTCCTTCTTCTTGTTACATGTGATGTGAATGTTGTTCTGTTTTTTTACATGTGTTGAAGCAACACCGGTTTCCTGGTGAGGTCAGAGGAACACCTGACCGACCAGAAACCATCTCTGTCATCTAATACAGAGCTGCAGGGATGACGTGTCTCTGACCAACCCTGAAGTTAGCTTCACCCTGGTTCCCCCCCACAAACAGCCAATGGGACTCAGCCATTGGATTATTAGAGAAAATAAAGAGTAATAAAGTCAATGATCCTTCATAATGATCATCTTCACAAATGAACCACTTTATGATTTCTGAAGCCTCAATACAACCAGCAGAAGTAACAAGCTAATGTTAGCCTACTACTACTACTAACCAACTACACCACATGAATTTCCCCTTGGGGATAAATAAAGTATGTATCTATATATCTAACACAGTCACATGACTTCAACACCACGGTCACATGACTTCA
>NW_019483791.1:0-664 GCF_002814215.2 Seriola lalandi dorsalis | reverse complement strand
CACACACACACACACACACAAACACACAGACAGACAGACAGACACACCAGTCTGAATAGAACAATATCGGCTGCTACTGTATCAAGTCAACACATCGCTACAGCATGATACAATAGTGACAAACTGCTGATGCAAAATGCACATTCATGACTGAAATACTCAGCCTTTTGTAGCGGTGACAGCCTCCCTATTGCATTATTTTCTGTATTTATGCCCCAAACTGTTCATAATTTATGCAGTTGTGGTCATCAAATAGACAGATCTGCTGCAGGAGGTAAACAACCAATGACAGCGATGATGCAAAATAAGGGACCAGGCTTGAAATAAAGAGCCATCTTCATAGCTCACAGGTTTGTCTTTTTTCTTTTCTTTCAGAAATATATTTTATCTTTGTTCATAACACAGTGCTGATACGCTCTGGTTAGTGAGGTTCAACAGTCCATGTTTTCCGCATAAGAGCGGGAAACATTTCATAAGTGGTATGTATAGACGTAATTAGAGCTGAAAGATTATGTAAATAAGACTGTTGTCGTATTGGCATAGAGAAAAACAGAGTGGCTCAGGCTGTGGCTCGAAACATCTGCACGCACGCATGCACGCGCACACACGCGTACACACAGAGACAGAGACACACACACACACACACACACACACACACACACAC
>NW_019483790.1:0-664 GCF_002814215.2 Seriola lalandi dorsalis | reverse complement strand
AGGGCCATACCGAACTCCTGTGGGTCCATCTCCTCCACAGCATGGATGGAGGTCAGGTATGATATCCGACCCTGAATGCGTGTGCGTCCGTCTCCGGTCAGTTTGTCCACCCTCTCTATCATCTGCTGCTGCCGGTCGATCCAGTACAGGTGATCTCCCAGGACTGTCAGCCCCATTGGCTGGAGGATGTTGGAATCCTGGAGGACAATGCGATTGGCGCCTGGAGGAATGATGTCATAAGAACGTGACATTAGTACATCATGACCAATCCTGGATTTTGAAGCTGAAAGTTTAAAAAAAACCCAAATAATATTGATAAATGAATTTTGTGGATAAGGATCCCTTCAATTTGCTTTGTTGATTGATGATCAACACTTACACTATGCAGCATTTTAGTTTCTTAAAGATCCATATTTTACACTTCTGTGTTTTATCCAAAGTGTTGATCCATAAGAAGATATATTTGTGGTTTTAAGAACCAAAAACCATCTCAATGTAGTTCCACATCTCCTCTGTCAGGCTTCTCTCTGGAGCTCTAGTAACGACAAGTCCAGGAGCCAATCAGAAGAGAGGAGGCTCCGAGCCTCTCTTCAGATTGGGTTGGGGCTTGGTGACTGCTTTGTTGTGACATCACTAAGTTCCAGAAGTCCTGACGGCTGGTTTT
>NW_019483789.1:0-664 GCF_002814215.2 Seriola lalandi dorsalis | reverse complement strand
AGCTGGATAGATTGCAGGGAGTTTTCGGCCTGTATGCGCTCTCGCTCGGATTGTTGTTTGGTCAACTCGGCTATGGTCTGAGCTTGCATCTTCTCTCTCTGTAGCTGCAACTCAACTTGGAGTCGTTCTCGTTCGGCTTGTAGGCGCTCACGTTGGGCCTCTCTCTCAGACTGTAGGTGCTCTCTTTTTAACCACTCTGCTGCTTGGCGTTGTGCATCTCCTTGCATAGCTACCATTTGCTGTTTAAGTAGCTCTAGTAGCACTTGGTTGTCACTTCGTCCTGACATCGAGGAGTGTACTGAGCTGAGGCTGTTTGGACGTGTGTGTCTCTTGTGCCATCGGTGAGTCTCGTCGGTAGAGTCAACATCAGGCCTAAGCAGCTTACTAAGAGGTGTAAAGCTGGCAGCATCTAGCTTGGCTATGTCGTCTAAGCTATGACTAGCAGGCAGGTCCAACATGCGGCTAGTCGTAGTTGGGGCGAGGTTACTCGTGCTACAGCTATGCAGTTGGTCTGTAACAAGTCTGGGGGGTAACTCAACGTCATAGTCATCTAAATGTCTAGGGAGTTGTCTGTCACGTTTGGGACGTTCAATATGGGGAGGGCTCTTATCTCCTACAGAGTGTCCACTACTAGCCATTGCGGCGGTGCTAGCCTTATGTAAAT
>NW_019483788.1:0-743 GCF_002814215.2 Seriola lalandi dorsalis | reverse complement strand
AATTTATGTTTAAAGGGCCATTTCATTATATTTCATGTTCCCGTTATGTACTTTATGCTTTATTCAGACCACACACATACGCCGACAGCCAGGCCACACCTGTTTAACAAGTTTTGAGATCAATAAGCTTTCCTCCTACCTCAAAGATTCTCTGACAGGAATCATTTCCATAGTGTCCCAACCCATACCACCTCTCGAGGCTACACTTCCTGTACAGCTGAGTTTTAAATGAGACAGCTCAGTTCAATCTGCTTCTTGAAACAGTACATGTGTGAAAACACAGAAGCTGAACAGAGGCAGGACAGGACAGAGAAGCAGCTACAGGTGCAGCAAATGTCTCATCTCACTGCGCTGCAGAACAGAGAGGTTCAGAAGATCCTTTGTCCCCACTGCCATCAGGCTATACAACACCTCAGCCAAAGGAAGTGGACTAATCTAATTATTATTGTTTATTTATTATTAACTGTTTTTATTATTATTATTACTATTATTATTATTATCCACAATGAGCTAATGGACACATGAATTTCTCTTGGGGGATAAATAAAGTATCTATCTATCTATAAAAAAGATACTCTAATTTATCTGGAAAATTTGAAACTAAATGCATGTATTGTGTTTGTGTGTGTGTGTGTGTGTGTGTGTGTGTGTGTGTGTGTGTGTGTGTGTGTGACCTCTGCCCGGCACAGCTCCTGTAGTCCTTGCAGGGCGAGAGCAGCTGGGGTTGCCATGTCTGGTCTGGT
>NW_019483787.1:0-664 GCF_002814215.2 Seriola lalandi dorsalis | reverse complement strand
TAAATTCCATATACACAAATGTAGAAAATCACCCCCAATTTTATTGGATTTTTTATGGAATTTAGAGAATATATGCAGACTCTCGACCTTATTAATACTAAAAAGAAAAAATAATAAGAATGTCAAACTTTATAATGAATTCTTTGCAGAGGAATAATATGGTATCTATATCATTTTCTTTTGTTTTTGTCTCAGTTTTATCATACTGTAGTTTTTTTCAATTTTTTTCATTATATCCCGTCATATACTTTACTATCATTACTCTTGTAGCACATTTTTGTATTTTATGTATATTTGAATGTTTTTGAATGTTTTTCGGCTGGCACAGTAGTTCGGTGGTTTGCTCTGTCGCCTCACAGCAAGAAGGTTCCGAGACGTCCTGTGTTCGCCGAAGAGCATCGGTGAAACACATGGCTTTAAATGTGCAACAGCTTTATTCAGTGTTTCTGCTGGTTACGTATAAGCAGCTGGTCTGTTTGTTGTAGAGAGGAGGAAAACCTCTTTGGATGATCCACCTCCAGGTGAAAACTTCCTGAACCACTGACACTGAAGGAATCCAAACCAGCAGAAGCTGACGGTAACGGCGGCGAAGACAACAGCAACTCCCATGATCCCACACTGCATCACAACATCACCAAACGCTGTCTTTTGTTATTGTTTCGAT
>NW_019483786.1:0-664 GCF_002814215.2 Seriola lalandi dorsalis | reverse complement strand
TGTCATTTTAATTATTAGTTGTTTTGTTTTTTACCCAGGACTATTATGGTGTAACATTCCCTGGTACTACAGCTGCTATGCCTGGAAGAGATGGCCTGGCCAATAATCCATATTCTGGTAAATTAAATTATATTCAACTGGAGTTTCTGACATTATGTCTACTGATCTTACATTGTGTTTCAAGATAGACTGTCAACTGACTCTGATCTTTTTACAACAAAATAAGTGTCTGTTCACACCACTTTTCATGTATAGCGGTCTCCTTAATTCAGTGGCTTCTTTATCAACTCATTTTAGCTAACTGGCAATGTATTTTTTCAACTTCAATCTTTTTTACCATTGTTGTCTGTCCAGGTGAGGCAACAAAGTTTGGTAGGAATGACTCTTCGTCTCCAGCTCCACCAACCAGCCTGTCTACAGCTGGAGTCCAGTCGCAGCCCCAGCAGGCACCACAGGCAGGGACACAGGGCCAGGGCACAGGACAGAGCCAGGGTCAGCAGACACAGAACCAGGCCTTCCTAAACCCCCCTCTGCCCCCTGGCTACGGTTACACTGGTAAGGAAAAACTAAATTATGTTAATGATGAGGATGTTGTCTAAATTCATTTCTCATTAACTCATCAATGCACTTGACACGTCATGCAAATTCCAGCTTTATTGATCAC
>NW_019483785.1:0-664 GCF_002814215.2 Seriola lalandi dorsalis | reverse complement strand
ATTACCTTGTGCTAGGGATAGACTTACAAGCATTTTTATGTCACTCTCTAATGACTGAATTTGTTTTGTGATTTCATGGCTTTTTGTTATGACAGAAATTCTTCTACAAACTTTTAAATAGTTAAATATGATGATGAAGTATTGTGATTTTTTAATTTGTGCTACCTGGACTTTTTTAATGATTTTCTATATTTTCCAGAACCAGATGAGGACTTATGGACATATAGTATCTCACTATGAATGTGGTGGCTTCTGTGTTTTCCTCTGGGGACAAGAAAGAAAAACACAAATGCAAAGTACATCCTCATCAACCCACCAACAGGTACAGCTGTGGAAATAAAGTGCAGAATTTTCCTTAGCCAGTCATATTTATAGTATCTAATCTTATATGAAGAGCCTGTGTATATTCTCATTTGTCCAGGTCATAGGACAAATGAGTAGGTCCAGTCCTAGCCTGGTCAGATGCGTACACGAACTGATGAAGCCTCTTGGATGAGAGGTGAAACGTCTTCCCAGACAAATAACCTAGTCCAGTTGTTTTCGATTTAAAAAAAACTCCTTTAGGAATCTTATATGAATGTTGAACAGAGACCATTTTGATCTAGATCTACTCACAACCTGCTGAACTGAAATTTGCCCTGCGCGCGCGCAGACACACACACAC
>NW_019483784.1:0-712 GCF_002814215.2 Seriola lalandi dorsalis | reverse complement strand
GTTATGAGATTACTTTTAACTCTGACAGGAAGAGGGTCATAGTGACACTGCCTCGGTGGAGCACGTCTGAAAAACAACAGAAAAACACAGAACAAAAACGAATCACTCTTTTTTCTGAAACTTTGAATACTTTTAATTGTCGCTTTAAGTGATAGCCACAGTTCGACAATCTGGTTTAGAAGATCCAATCATCACTAAAGTGTATGTCATGAGGAGAGCTAACAAAATCAAATGAAATGGTCAAGGTTGTCATATTGACATTTAAGGTGTTAATCAAGCATTAAGTAACACAAAAGAAAACATTCCACCTTAAAAGATGCCGGTAGTTGCAGGTAGCCTCTGAGCTAATTCAATTGTTAATTAGTAAAGATGAAAGGACAGAAAACATCCTTTCATTCATCATTCACTCTTCTTTATCTGTGATGCCTTTACACAGAAACATGACAAAGTCAGTCTGTTACACTTGGACAGCTTGTGCTGCTTCCATAGAAAGCTAGCTTAACTAGGTTTTCACAGCCTAACCTGTTAGCTTAGCTTGACCTCTGCCTGCACTGCAGCTTCTCTACTGAAAGGATGTCTCCAATGTGGCTTACTACTTCTGTTTATTCACCTGCATTAAGCAGCAGGTGAATAAACAGAAGTAGTTTGTGTTTTTGAATGATTTCATTTACTGACGTGTCAGTAAATGAAATCATTCAAAAACACAAACTAC
>NW_019483783.1:0-664 GCF_002814215.2 Seriola lalandi dorsalis | reverse complement strand
AGGCTGCATACTTTCCAAAAGAGTGCAAAGGCTGCAAAGGCATTTACACTGAAATATGTAGCACACACTAATATAGAGAAAAAAAGAAAGCCTGGCAAAAAGTATTGAAAGTCAAACAAATTCACAGTAAGTTGTTACAGTCATCGTGGATCTTCTCCTCGAGGACTCTGTGTATATACATACATATATATATATATATATTGAGTCTAGCCTGTCACTATATTTCTCCCCAAGAGAAATCTAATAACCTGTATATGTGCTGTATATTGTTCAGGTTTCTCAAGAAAGCATTCCTCTCTGGGATAAGCTTTAATGGCTATTATTTATATTTGGGCCGGGCAGGTTTATTCTGTGTGCCTACAGAAATCATTACACTTCCCCTTGGGAGAGGCTGTAGCAACGCGTGTTTCACCCTGGCAGATGACTCAGCGATAATATGTTTCCCCCTTTATCGGTTTTTCCTTTGTTGTTATTGGTTACCTTCCACAGGGGTCATTAAAAAACAACTAGGGGAGACAGACAGGGACCACATACAGCACTGGGGTTTCTTCACTGTGTAATGAGAAAGGAGCTTCTGATTATTGGATGAAGCCGAGGGAGACTTAAGTATTCATTGTTTCAGTTGAAATGGGGAGTGTGTAAGGTTTACTGAAACAAAAACAAA
>NW_019483782.1:0-664 GCF_002814215.2 Seriola lalandi dorsalis | reverse complement strand
CACACACACACACACACACACACACACACACACACACACACACACACACACACACACACACACACAGATTTTCATAGCTGGAGATAGTGGGCTGTGTGATTAGTTGTCCGTCTCAGGTTTCTCTCCATTTGCCGTCTTTCTAAATCTACCATTTGCTAATACTTGACACCGGATCAGCTTCACATTCTGGGAGAGATCAAGAAAGACTGGAAGACATTTTGGACTTTCCATCTGAGGACTCCAGACATCCGTTCTTAAATCATACAAAGGTTGGAATTTATATACAAGATAACAGCGCAGACACACCTGTCATGTGAATATTAAACTGTTGCAGTAGTTCTGTGCATTTCCCCATGACAAATGGATTGCAATAATTAGTGTTGGCAACACAGCTCTGTCATTACCAAATATCTGGGCTGTTTTAGGACAAAGGTCAGTAATTGTTGGAGCCTTCGACCAGAAGGACGTGTCGTATTCCCGGTAGGATTTGGAGGTTTGGCAGCGATAACACTAATGTTCATAAGTTTTTATGTGATTGCATAATATGCACATTGTGTCTGTGTAGAATCTCAATCACAGTGTGGACTTGACCTCATAGCTTTTAGCAAAGCTGCTCTACTGGCAGATATGATGTCAGAATTTCAACAAAAGTGTCCCTAATGCC
>NW_019483781.1:0-664 GCF_002814215.2 Seriola lalandi dorsalis | reverse complement strand
TTTTTTTTTTTTTTTTTTTTTTTTTTAGAAATTGGAGAGCTGCATGACTGTCAAGCAATATTGATTTGTTTTTCTTACTACTAAAAGTTCTTCGGTTCTACCAAAAGCCCCTTGCTTACTCTGGGGACATTCGGATTAGCTTGTACGAAGGATCTCATTCCATCATGCTTGAAAAATAGCAGAAGGTGTGAGGATAACTAGCCTCATGTTTCAGCATCACTTCAAGAGAAACTCCTTCGATTTTACAAATCAATAGGGGGTTGGTTTCCGATTGCCAGGTGGCAAAATACCCAGACTCGTTACGCTGACACTAAAGAATCTCTGATCGAACTTTCATCTAGCTGAGGTAGCTTCTTGTCTTTCACCAGCACTGACAAGTCGCTTTCACTTGTTTAAAAAAGTATCACCTGCTTCTAATTAAGGTTAATTATGTAATGGGATACATTATTATCGTCTCAGTTATGTTACCCTTTTGGAGCAGGTAGCTCGACAAAATGGGTATGGGCATTTATTTTTGCGTTGCATTATGGGAAATATAGGTTTTCAGAATTTCATTTAAAAGTCAGGATATCTTGAACTTGGGCTGCGCTGATTTTGACCATTGATTTGACAACTGGATCCACACTGTTCATAATATTGAACTGATTTTTTTTTTTTTTTTTTT
>NW_019483780.1:0-664 GCF_002814215.2 Seriola lalandi dorsalis | reverse complement strand
AAATATTCTCCCAGACCCCCATGATGCTACACAAGAACATGAGCCTCTATCTAACTCCCGGGAATATTGAGAATGTGCACACACATACTCTTCCCTGTAATATTATGCCTCTGGGAAAATGCTAAAGGCAATTATTTAAATGTCGGTGGAGGTAACACCCACACTCATTCTCTTCCTCATGACTCACAGATCGATCAACGCAAACATGTTCACACAGAAACACATCCTCTCTCTGTACGTCTGTCTCTCTGCCTCACACAAACACACAGCTAGCATCTGCTGTACACCAGAGGAGAACAATTAAGGGAGAAACAACAAAATTCTGTTGGGTGGGTGGGTGCTGCTAGCAAAGACACTAAACTGTGCTCTGCTAAAAATTCCTACGCAGCATTTTGGCCTGGAAAGACACAGCACAATGAGTTGGCTGGACTCCGCCTGCCTTTATTTTGTCTCTATTTCCAGTCCATATGCTGCTGAAGCAACGCAAGCTGAAAATGAGCAAAAAGAGCAGGGTGGAGTGAGCAGCATCGCAGACACAAGTCTATGTCCTTGGATTTGTGTGCATTTGCCAGCTTCTTGTGTGTGCGTGCGTCTGTGTGTGTACAATTGTGTGTTCTTGCCATTTGGCTATGTGCTACTGAGTGCCAGGGCAGGCCTTCCCCAC
>NW_019483779.1:0-664 GCF_002814215.2 Seriola lalandi dorsalis | reverse complement strand
CTGGAGGTTGATGCTTGGTTACTACTTGTACTGAAGGGTAACGTGAAGCTGAGCAGGATTTAAAACAGAACCCGTCTGTAGAACCACACAGACTGATTAACACTTCTGTCCACAGGCCTTCCCAACCCAATGCACATCCCCGGCGGCCCGCCTCAGTTCTCCAGCATGGAGGAGATGGGCGGCCCCTCCAATCGGGCCAAACGCTACTCCTCCCAACGCCAGAGAGCCGTACCTGAGCCGGCACCGCCCATGCACCTGGGTGTGATGGAGGGACACTACTACGAACCCAGTAAGATGATAACGTGACATGAGACACACAATCAGTAAAAGATGACACACAACTGGTGCAAATGAATAAGTGAGCAGAATTAAAATGTTCTGTTGAGAAATGCACCGTAACGGGTTAAAATATGTGTTTAAACTGTGACAGTTTGACTCTTTAAGTAATGATTGCTAAGTTTTATTTTTATTTGAGGTGTCAGTCAGGTCCCTCAAAAAACACAAACTAACACAAAGGATGCCCATTCAAAATTAATACATGTATTACTGTTGTCATTACTACCAAAATTACTGCGGCTGTTCTTGTAAATATCCTATTAAATCACAAATAAATATTTAAAGCAAATTATAAGGAAAGTTTCCAGGAAATTGGCTTGAAAATAAA
>NW_019483778.1:0-664 GCF_002814215.2 Seriola lalandi dorsalis | reverse complement strand
AGTGAAATGAGTGTAGTGCCAGTCTAAATCTGTTGTCTACCATATAGTTTCACCTGAGCTGTCACATGAGAATTAGCAATTTAGAAAAACTGCTACTTATTGATAGAGAAAAATATGCATCGTACCTTTTAGAACTTCATATAGACAAAGACATCAGTGTTATTCTGTCCAGAGATTCTGTCCCTAACATGCCTGTTAGCAGCTTGGCTGGTGCTAGCGGTAAAGGCGCTACAGACGCATCTACTACTGCTGAAGCCAGTTTGTTTGATTATATTTATATATGTAATATATTTAAATGTAACTCATGTCTGATTCTTCAGTGGTATACAGTAGTTTGGGAGTGGCAATGATTTGGGGCTGGATAGAAGGAGGCTCTATTGAAAAAGAATATCTTTATTTATTTTAAAAAAACAGAACAAATGAACGCGAATTAGTTCATTTTTGGAACTGCGAACTTAGTTCAAAATTTAAAAAAATGAACTATGAACCTGAACTAGTTCATTTTCATCTTTATGAACTGAACGTTGAACTAGTTCTATTTAAGTGTGAATTGGCACAGCACTGCCTGTGAGTGTCAGCACTGAATACCACATGTTGTATAGTGACTGGGTTTACTTGTGTGTTAGCTAATGCTTCTTATCACGCTCCTTATCAACATATTATA
>NW_019483777.1:0-664 GCF_002814215.2 Seriola lalandi dorsalis | reverse complement strand
CACATACATATATATATGTATACACATACATATATATATATGTGTGTGTGTGTGTGTGTGTGTGTGTGTGTGTGTGTATCCCCCCGTGCTGAAATCATTCAATATGCTACGTCCTGTCCTCTTCCCATTTTAATCAATAGCTATTGCTGATACATTTACTGGATTATATCAGCCTATACCTTTTGTGGGGTATCACCATCAATATTAAGTACATTGAAAAACAGCTACACAACATAGACTTTACAGCCTCTAGGTCAGTTACATTAAAGTATCAAGTGTTTATGATATGATAACATGCACACTGACTCCTGTTTAATGCCAATGAGACAAATTTGCTTACAAACAGACCACTTGATTGAAGTTAGTTTATTCAGTTATTACCAAGCTTTTTTGAGCCCTGTCATGAAGTGTATGTGGCTGTAAAGTGCACAAAAGCAAGAACACTAATGTAATAATAACCCAGACAACGGTAACTAAGACTATCCCTGTAGGGAAGTGGTTGTGTGAGCTGTAGACTTAAGGTAACATTTAGATTCCTTCCTGTAACACCTGTTGTTCCTATGACATAATCTTGAGGAAGGTGGTTTTGTCAAAAGTTCAGAGTTAAGACGGCTAATAGTCACAGACCCACAGTTTCAAAAAGAACAAAAAAAAAAAAAAAAAA
>NW_019483776.1:0-664 GCF_002814215.2 Seriola lalandi dorsalis | reverse complement strand
TTTTTTTTTTACCCAATCACTCCCCTTCTGCAACCTTTCCAATCTCTTCTCCTCTTTGTCTCCTTCACTCCGAAATCTTTTTACTGTCAGTCCCACAGCACATCTCCTCCCTCTCACCACGGAAACAACCAGGAAAATGTTATATAAATCCAACACCGGGTCCTAGATTTTCATTTCACCGTCATGTTGTGTTAGTAGAAAAACAGACCGACAGAGATGGGCATCTTAGCCTGACTCGCCCCTGGTTTTACGCCATATATTACACTATCAAACTTGTCCTGAAGTGACCTCAGAGACAGCTGATTTCTGTTTTTTCTAGCATGTATTCAAAATACTATGATAATACATGTGACAATGATGAATAGTCAGCTGTTAGATGTGAGTATGGACCCCAAAACGAGAGAGAGAATTTGTCTTTTACAGTCTTTCCTGAAAGAGAAACGAGAAACCACTGCATAGACGGCTCCTCTCTTCCTCCAGGCTCATTAATATGTTAAGTACAGCATCTTGTGCCATTCATGGTTTCATGAAGGGTCATCCAATCTCTGTGGGGTCTGTCTAAGAATTGAGGGCCAGATTTTCTAAGGATGTGTGACGCATTCTGCCCCAAATACATGAGGTGTATTAATCAAGCAGGCACACCAGGCTGCAGTAGTAATAGCCT
>NW_019483775.1:0-665 GCF_002814215.2 Seriola lalandi dorsalis | reverse complement strand
AAAGGTTTCCATGTCACCTAAATGTCAAAAGGGATAAAAAAAAAAAAAAAAGATTATTTGTTGTAAAGAAAATAAGGAAATAAAACAAGGCAAGTGTCCTGATTATTTTATGTAATGCTATTTATGTCAAGACAAGATAAACTGGCAATAATGCTTGGTACAATCATATCTTCATCTTTAGACTATACAGACCAAAAATACAATTCATTATCATCATTGATTCATATGGAATACTTGCAATTTAAATTCCAAGTGTAAAATTGCTAAGAAAAACTGCAATGAGATGCTGTCCTCAAATCTTTCAAGCCCTTTATACTGTACATACTTATAATTGTAGAGCTGTAGTAACTGGTCCAGCTCTGCCATTGCTGCAAGGCATCTCAAGTTTTCCTGCCCATACAGGTGCATTAGGGTGAGTGCCGAAACACGGTGTTGGTGCAGAGCGGAGGAAGTGGGATCTGCTGACTGCCTCTATCTTTTATTGAACAGTGTCATCTGATGCCAACAATGAAGCCGCTGCCTCATTATCTGTCCGCCTGCCAGGACCAGGCTCACACCCATGCACAAACCATGTGCCATTCATCCTATTCAGATATCCTGAAATGGCACGACTGGCACGTGCCTGTGTATGGATGTCAACACACACACAGACAGACACACACACA
>NW_019483774.1:0-665 GCF_002814215.2 Seriola lalandi dorsalis | reverse complement strand
CTTTGTTTGATGCACTTAATTTCTCTGTCTGCTAATGAAAGCTACTATACTTCGCTTTACAATCTACAAAATGTAATGACTTGCTCACTGACAAAATACGACTGACTTCTCTTTGAAATTCAAGACTCATATGAGAATAGGCTACTTGTTTTGAAGAGGTGAAACCGGAAGTAGGTGTTAAAAATGACGGTCCTCACTTGCGTTTCAGGTGCCTGCCTGTTACACTGAAACAACTTCCGGGCGCACTGAAAAATACGCCACAGTAGCTACATCAACACACACAAGCCTGTCTCACGCCTTGTTAAGAAGGTGGGGTGTGGAAAGTGTGTATATACGTGTTTTCATTGTGTATGTGGTTAATTTGATGTGTATGTGCACACTTTCATGGTGTTTCACCCAAATCGCTCTCCCATAAATAAGCCTACTTTCTCTCATACGAAAGTTTCTGGTGAGCACGCAAAACTCACGTGAAAAGTTTTTTTTTTTCTTCATGTCCCTTTAGGGGCTCCATATAATAGTGATGAAGATGATGATAGTGATGAAGATAATGATAGTTTTAGTTTTACTGGTGTTCTGATAGTGATGATGGGAATGAAGATGAAAATAGTAGTGTGTTATTCATGTTGATGCCTGATGAAGATGATTATAGTGATGAAGATGATGAT
>NW_019483773.1:0-665 GCF_002814215.2 Seriola lalandi dorsalis | reverse complement strand
AAACGACATAGTATATTGAGGCATGAAAAACCATGAAAACGCCTTAGTATAGTAAGGCATAAAATGTCATAAAACGACATAGTATAATAAGGCATGAAAAGTCATAAAAACAACATAGTATAGCAAGGCATGAAAAGTCATAAAAATGTCACAGTATAGCAAAGCATTTAACGTCATAGTATTATAAAGCATAATTCGTCATAAATACGTCATAATATAGCATGGCATAAAAAGTCATGAAAACGACATAGTATAGTTAGGCATAAAAAGTCATAAAAAACAACATAGTATAGTAAGGCATAAAAAGTCATGAAAACGTTATAGTATAGTAAGGTATAAAAAATCATAAAAAGTACATAATATAGTAAGGCATAAAAAGTCATAAAAACAACATAATATAGTAAGGTATAAAAATTATGAAAACAACATATTATAGTAAGGCATAAAAAGTCATAAAATGACATAGTATAGTAAGGCATGAAAAATCATCAAAATGTCATAGTATGTAAGACATAAAAAGTAAGAAAAAGGGCATAGTATAGTAAGGCATAAATTTCTCACAGTATACTAAGGCATAAAAAGTTATAAAAACCAACATAGTATAGTAAGGCAGAAAAATTTATGAAAATGTTATAGTATAGTATGGCATAAAAAGTCATAAAACC
>NW_019483772.1:0-665 GCF_002814215.2 Seriola lalandi dorsalis | reverse complement strand
AGAGGATAAAGTCCGTGAGAAAACTGAAATGAGTCTTCGAAAACTTGCAAGACACCATGATGTTGCAAAACGGCTTAGACCCGACAGAGAATACTTTTTCATCTGTCCACCGTCCACTGTTTTTAATCTATCCACCTTCCACTGCAGCACTCAGCTGTCAATCACTCACACACAATCTCTGGCTCTAAGAAGTCCATACCTTTATCCATTAGGGCTGCAGCTGTCATTCAACAGCAAGGTTCAATAATGATAAAAATACAGGACTTGCTCTGTATGTATTTGTCAATCTATACTCACTTTTTTGTCTGTTTGGTTGCTTAAATGATCTTGTTTTGAATCCTTCTTATTTGTGCTTTTCATCTGTTTTTTTTATGCACGGGACATTAAACCTGCCTCTGAAAATATGTATAAAAAGAAGAGAGATAAGAAGGTGTATAGCTCTTTGCTTTATTTTATCATTATAGAGGTAGCACCTTCTTATGGAGGGTGGTGTGTATTCACTTTACATTGAGATCCCAGGCCTCGGTTTCTGAAACAGTCGAGTAGACACATACTAAACTATTTTCCCCTGTTTTTTAAATGTCACTTTAACGGCTTCTGAATAATTTAGATTTGTAAATGTTTAAAGCCTCAAGTGGCCTAGTAACTTAACTCCCCAACAAATG
>NW_019483771.1:0-665 GCF_002814215.2 Seriola lalandi dorsalis | reverse complement strand
ATGTTAGTTTTACGAACACCTGTTAAAAACCAGATGCTGATCGTGTGAGAAGCATTTTGAAAAAGAAATCTCTGCCATCTTTCCAACCTCTCAGCGTGCCAACCTTGAGGCCCAGATCGCTGAGGCCGAGGAGCGCGGTGAGCTGGCTGTGAAGGACGCCAAGCTCCGCATCAGGGACCTGGAAGACGCCCTGCAGAGAGCCAAGCAGGACATGGCCCGCCAGGTCCGTGAGTACCAGGAGCTCATGAACGTCAAGCTGGCTCTGGACATTGAGATCGCCACCTACAGGAAGCTTCTGGAAGGAGAGGAATCCAGGTAAACACTCAGCTATTTTGGACATTTAATCTTCTCAGTGTATTGCATCACATTGTGCAGGCGGCAGCATCAGCAGCTCAAATTGCTCATTTATGTACCTCTCTGCAGAATTTCCTCCGGTGGTGGATCTGCAACCATCCACATACAGAGCTCAAGCAGCGGCTTTGGTATGTATCAACATTTCTGTACATTTCAAGTCATTTTTAAGTCAGTTCTATGGTATTCATGAAGAAATAACATCAATAAAACATCACTTTTATTGATGTGTTTTAATGAAAACAGCATATCGACACCCTCTTAAAATAATGGCCTAAGTCATTTTTTCAGGTTTTTCAGGAAACACAAAAAAC
>NW_019483770.1:0-665 GCF_002814215.2 Seriola lalandi dorsalis | reverse complement strand
GCTAAAGACGGTTGGTTTGGCTGCCACATGACAAGAGGATCACATTCCTTGTAGAGACCCCACTTTCACTCCTTCTACAGTTTCATTCTAGTTTCATTTTCACTTCCACCTAATTTTACCAATTCTTTACGGTTTCATGGATTCCTTCCTGGTCCAGTTTTTCTTTCTCTGACCCGCTTCCACTCCCTCCCTCTTTATTCATCTGCCTCAATCCTCTTATTCCCAAGCCACTCTATATCTGTCTCCCTGCCTCTCCATCTTCCTCTCTCACACTCCTCCCCCTAATCACTCCCATCACTCTCCTATGAAGAGAGGGGGTCAGACTCTTATGTTTGACGGACAGGTCCGGAGTGCAGACATCTCCCTGTGGTCGACCTTATCAACAGCAGAGTTGAGTGGCAGTGTGCTTTTTCTGGCTGCACTTCTCACCCCAGGTAGTCTCCAGAGCTCCGTCTATGTGTGTGTGTGTGTGTGTGTGTGTGTGTGTTTCTGAGTGACACGTCTGAGACTAGGCCAGTCTGATAAGATGGCTAAGTACACAAAGGACTATAATTGCAATCTGTTGTTTAATTCAAATTAGTCTGGTGCTGATTTTTTTTTTTTTTTTAATTGAAATAACCTTCAGATGTCATTCAGTATCTTCAGTAGAGAAGATAGAGCTTTTG
>NW_019483769.1:0-665 GCF_002814215.2 Seriola lalandi dorsalis | reverse complement strand
AGAGGCCTGAGATGAAAAGTGGAGCTGAAGGGCATGACGGTGTGTGACGGCCACCGAAACGACGAGGCATTAAGGGATATCATCGGATGTGAAGGAGGAGAGTCTCTCAGTCTGTGTGGCATCTGTTGAGGGGTGTGCAAACACAGGTTGCCGGCTGGTGTTACATGGGAACTTCTATAGGGCTGCAAGTATCTGCTGAATCAAAGAGGGGGAGACCATCGCTACAGAAACGGGGAAAACACACACACATGCGCGGGTCAGGGATGCACTTTACTGCCCCTGTCTCAGGCTTGGTGTGAATACCACGGTGCTTTACATCCTAATTATTCTGAAACCTTCAACGTGATGAGAGATGGTCTGCATAGAGTGCTATGATAATCCCCATTTCATAATGCGCTCTCCAGACAGTTTTTATCACATGATGTCATTTCACTGTGATAAGTGAGACTTAAATTGTAAAGCTGGGAGATATTGCCAGTGTTAAATTGAATATAATCTGACAGTGCTGGAATTAAATGAAATCTCTGCACTCAAAGAGAATCCATTTCAAACGTCCTTTTAGTAAAGGTTAATCTAATTTTCAAAAAAATAAAAAATAAAATAAAAGACTGATTAATGTGACAGGAGAGCAGAATCCCAGCTCACAGATGAAACAGGAATTGCAG
>NW_019483768.1:0-665 GCF_002814215.2 Seriola lalandi dorsalis | reverse complement strand
GAGTTAAACAGGTATGTAAAGCAAGTAGGTATTGGAATGAAATAATAGCCTCATCTTCCATGTCTTCTGCGTGGATCATCGACGGGTGAAGCTGCAGCTTTAGCCTCAGTCGTTAAGCACATCAACTTGATGATGCTAAAGACCCATTTTGCAAGATTTGTGTTTTTAATTGAGTTGATTAGGTCGAAACAAGGACAGCATTTTTAAGCCAGCACTGAAAGTGCCAAAAAACTACAGTTCCTCTAATGGCCACTAGAGTCTGGCTCCAACAGTGAGTCGATCCCCATAGACTCCCATGTTAAAGTCCAACTTTACAGCTGAAATAAACATGTTTAGCCTGGTACAAAGAACTGTTTTGGTCTCTAGAGTTAATTTTTATTAAAGTTAGTATTAAAGTTATGTATAATTGAGGGTGTGGCCTCTTTGGGTGAGCGTACCCTGTACCCATTTTTGAATTAGCTGGGAGTTACGGGCAGAGTGAGGCACTGCCAAGATGGCGACGGCGGAGCAGCTCACTCTGAGCAGCTCACTCTGAGCTTCAAAACCACTTTGATAGAAACCTGTGGATAATGTCACAAAGGCTACGTCCATCTTTTTTTTTTTTTATTTTACAGTCTATTGCTAACTCTAATGTTAGCTTAATTAGCTAGTTAGCTACAGCTGAT
>NW_019483767.1:0-665 GCF_002814215.2 Seriola lalandi dorsalis | reverse complement strand
CAGGTTTATACACCTGCTGAAGGGTTTCTGGAGGAGCTTCTCCAGCAGCTACACCTGCTCCACCTGGACCTGCAGCCGTTAGTCTTGGTGTTCTGGTCTGGTGAGTCGTGGCTCAGTGGAAGCTTCATTTTGAAGGGTTTTTGATCTATTACTGTAACAGAGTTTTACAAGGATAACTCTTCAAAATAAGAGTCAGATAAAAACATAAAATGTGGTTCATCACTGAGAGTCGTTTTGAAATTGTCGAGCATGAAGGAAAACCGTGTGTGTGTGTGTGTGTGTGTGTGTGTGTGTGTGTGTGTGTAGGTAATTGTGTCCTTATGTAAGCAAGATAACAGCTACGTAACCCAGACAAACAGAGAGTAAAACCAGCCTCACATCCGACCTTCAGTTACAGAGCGACTCTTCCTCCTCGCCTTGTCTCTGCTCCGGCCTGGAGCTGTGGTTTCCTGCTCTGTGTCTGCAGGCACTGATAACATCTCCCTCTCTGCTGGACTTCCTCCACCTCACCGCTACTGGGATAGAGATACTGTAAGAACGAAGGTGTTTCTAAACACAGAGGAGGAGGTTAGGGAGGTGTGGAGGAAATTAAAAAGACAGACAGAGCGTTTTCTGAGGCCTCACCGTCATTTAACACATTCACTTCAGAGGATCTAAAATGACAT
>NW_019483765.1:0-665 GCF_002814215.2 Seriola lalandi dorsalis | reverse complement strand
TGAAGTTACTATGGTGACATGACGTAACAGATAAGATGCTGGGAGGTGGGGGGAGGTGCATGATATAACACTGAGTTACTCACACACACACAGACACACAAAACAATGACTAACCACACTACAAGCACATTAGCTGTGCTGTGCAGACACACACACACACATGTTCACACACTCCCGTCAGTCAGTCACACAGGCAACACACACCTCAGCAGCTGCAGGCTCTGATGAAGAGATACTGTGAGTCTCTCAGGGTCATGTGAAAAGTTAACAATGAATGTATAGTTTGGTGTTCATATGAACTCTGGTCTGTTTTAAGATCTGATCTGAAGTCAGTTTATTTGTGTGCTGTATTAATGGACTGCACTGGGTCAGGGCTGTCTTAAACAGTCTTTTTAACAGACACCTGCTGGAGAGTCAACACACAACAGAGCTCTACTGACCAGTATGGAATGATTCTGGTCCTTATACTGATACTGGTACTGATACTGGTCCTCGTATTGGTACTCCTACTGTACCTCATATGGTCCTGATACTGGTCCTCATGCTTGTACTCATACTGGTCCTCATGCTGGTGCTGATACTGGTAGTCATACTGGTCCTCATACTGGTCCTGAAACTGGTACTGATACTCCTCGTCATACTGGTCCTGATACTAGTACTCATAC
>NW_019483764.1:0-665 GCF_002814215.2 Seriola lalandi dorsalis | reverse complement strand
TAAAATCTGAAGATTCAAGCTTTCTGTTTGTCGCGCATGAGACTTCTGAATATATCTCCTTGGGTTGTAGTAAATGTAAAAAGGTGTTTTTCAATATTTTCTGACACTTGGCAAAACAATCATCAAGAAAATAACCAGTAGATTAATCAATAAAAAATAAATAAATAAATGGCAGTTTCATTATTTTCCCAGTAATGATAAACCAATCAATTGATAGGTTGTCTAATGCCAGCATATCAAATGTGAGTGTTTGCTTGTTTCCACACATTTCTATGACAGTAAACTCAACATTTTGGGTTTTTTTTCAGACAACAAAAGCAATTACAATCTGTTCCCTCAGCATTTTTCACTATTTATTGGCATTTTATCAAATGAGCAATCAGTTGATTATTAAAGGAAATAACTGTGATACTCTTTGATAATAATAGTAATTGTTGGTTGTAAGCCTTACAGGACTTCTATGATGGAATAATATCACCTTGCTTGGGGAAGTATGACCAAAAACAGCTTTATAACAATATAAACTAAAACAATTCAGGTCTTAAAACAAGAGTATGACACAAAGTTCCCTCTACAAGACTAGGGCCACAAGATAGAGGATGGAGGATTAATCAATTAATTAATCAAATTGGATGTGGGGTAAATCTGTGCCCTTTGGGGCCCAT
>NW_019483763.1:0-665 GCF_002814215.2 Seriola lalandi dorsalis | reverse complement strand
AAAAAAAAGCAAAAATTGTATATGGTGATCATTAGTAATTTGTTTCGCAATCAATGCATTATTGTAGATTGCTTCAACCTTACTCCTTTTTATGTGAAATGATTTAGATGTGCAGTAGAACCTCACTTTTCCAAACAACTCAGCACAACTGAAATACATTGTAATATGGACATGGATCAAATATTAGTAATTGTAAACAATTTGCTAATACAATTGTTTTTTTTTGTCAATAATTTTCATTTACTGATATTATAGTATATATATATATCAAAGATTTGAATAAGTGAGATTCTGCTGTGAACTTGAAATTTTTCCATGTCACTGTCTGATGTTTGTCTTGTCCCCCTCGTTTATGAAATCATGTGTCTGTGTAACTGTCACAACTGTTGCACTTCAGGGTCCTGTGGTTTTACCTGTGTTGTTCAACACACAGTGAAACTAAGCTCTTCAAATGACCTTGGCTTAGATGAGGTGAAGGTGTTATCCACCACAAGTGACATGTGGTCAAGGACAAACACTTTAGAAAAGCTTGCAAATATGAATTTTGGAAGAAAGAAAAAAAAAACACACACACACACACACAGACACAAATATCTATTTTAATCATTTTTGTCAGCATATGTCCTCCATTAAAAAAAGATATAGGTTACATTTTAACAATCAAC
>NW_019483761.1:0-665 GCF_002814215.2 Seriola lalandi dorsalis | reverse complement strand
AGGTCAAAGGTCACTGTGACCTCACAAAACATTTATTTGGCCATAACTCAAGAATTCATTCACTAATTATGACACAATTTAACTGAAATGTCTTTTAGGATGAAATGAAGTGATGACACTTCATATCCAAAAGGTCAAAGGTCAACTTCACTGTGACATCATAATGTTCTGTAAATACACTCTGTGCTGTAACTCGGAGGAGAGACTGAGACCATGTTTCCTGTAACGTGATTGGTTGTTGGAGGAAGCGTGAGGAGCTGGTTCTAGATTAATCTGATCAACTGTAATTAAAACATGATGAAGTTTCTTTGATCAGAGCAGGAACGTTATTTTTTTTAACTCATGTTGTGACCTCATCATGACATCATCCTGTGTCCTGTGTTCAGAGCGAACTGTTCAGAGTACTTCCCCATCTTCATCACTGTGCTGTGGACGGCCGGAGTCTTCTTCAGTGAAGGTGATGAGACAGAAACAACAGACAGACACACAGACATCAAAGTGTTTGACTCGTGATGTTCAGACAGACACTGTGTGTGTTTCAGGTCTGTCGTCAGTCTGTGGTTTGCTTTATTTATACGGACGATTCCGTTACTTCCATGGATATTCACAGTCTGCACAGGGACGGTAAGAGACCTGTCTGTCTGTCTGTCTGTCTGTCTGTCTGT
>NW_019483760.1:0-665 GCF_002814215.2 Seriola lalandi dorsalis | reverse complement strand
TTTTATAGTCAAGTCTGTTAACTAGCAGCTTCTGCATCATCAATAATTTTGAATGAATTCTCATTTTGCATATAAGTCGATGTTTTATTGAATTAGACAGTGTAGCTCCAAAGAGAGATGAAAAGTCAGCCAGTCTGTCACGCTGAAACCGCACCTGCTGTTTGTCATGTAGCGTAGGTGTAAGGCAGGCTGGATGGCAGGCTGGATAACTGGCTGCATACCAGACAGTGTAGATAGGTAGTTAGCTGGCACGATGTCAAGTTGCGCTGCTGCTTAACAGTTAATGCGAGCTTGATCTTCCCAGTCTAAACCATGAACCTTTGCAAGTTAATTCTATGCTTGGATTTTGCCCTGGAATCAACAGCACTTTTGTACTACCTATTGTTGCTGTGTCTTTGTCATTGCAGGGCCTGTGCAGTTTAATGCAGCTATAAAGAGAGGATGCCTGTGCACTCGGTTAATTTCCAAAACTAATGTCTCATCTATTGTAGGGTAATAAAACTGCATCCACCCACTGGACTAGTGTGGAGCACAAGGTCAGGAGTGAATGAGGACAGACACGGTTCATCAGCAAGCCCTGAGCTGGCTGATCTCAGAGCAGAGAGGAAACTTCATTTAGGGTGAATGTGAGGGAGCTCTGGGGAATTGCGGCCTGAAGGCATTTC
>NW_019483759.1:0-665 GCF_002814215.2 Seriola lalandi dorsalis | reverse complement strand
ACCCCGCTCCCTATATGATGTAATAGGAACTGTTTGTGCCAATTCATTTTGGAAAACAACAGCCAATGAAGAAAGTCCAACATTCAACACAAATCTGTTTTCATATTTTGAGCTTTACTTCCTTTGTTTTTTTGTGAAATATTGGATAATTTGACAATAGTACATTGTATTTTACAAGCTTATACTTCACATGGAAAAACCTTAATCTGACAAGCAGCGAGCAGCTATACCTGTAAGATCAATGTAGTGGAGTAAGAAGAAGAATATTTCTCTAACAGTGAATCTGTATGGAAGTATCTAGAAAAGTATACAGATATCATTAACATATCTCCACCAGGTAGTCATATAAGGATATGTCGTGATGATTCGACACACACGAGATATTACTCACCACAACCAGGCAAACGTTTTAATCAACAAGCTGCACATTTCTAAATGTATAACTCCCTAGTTTAGCTAATTGCTCTCCCCTTCCTCCTTAAAGTCACTCTCCCACACATCCATGCAGTTGTCTCTGGCTCTAATCTGACTGCGCCTGCAGCCTTCAGCTGTGTTTGACAGAGCGCTGCAGGGAAATTCTGAGGACAAATGTGAGTAAATGTGGGAAATGGCTCGAGCATGACGTGCACTGCTGCAATAGGCAGATGATGGGAAGTACAGTACTG
>NW_019483758.1:0-665 GCF_002814215.2 Seriola lalandi dorsalis | reverse complement strand
GAGAGAGAGAGAGAGAGCAGGGAACGAGTGATGGATTGCTGCAAGAGAAGGTGGGAGAAGGTGAGAGAGGTGGAGAAATGACAAAACACAGCGAGGAAGGACGAATAAAAAACGAAAAGAGAGAGGAAGCTGAAACAAGCCGAGCAACTGAGGCGAAGAAAGGCCCTTCTCGAGCAGAGAGCAAACTTTACATGGCGGAGAAAAGAGCCCCATGTGTTCCAAGTGTCTCATTTAACTCCATTCAGCCCCGATACAAAACATCACCGGGGCCAAACAGAGGAGCCGTTCATGTCCGGAAGAAAATACACAAACAAGCAAAACATTCAAATCGACAGAGACGGATGTGCTGGAGGGCACTCGACTCGAGGGTCTGAGTCCAAGAGGCGGAGAGGGTTAGGGGTTACAGAGAGACACCAACATGTGGGACAAACTGGAAACTGCGGGAAGTGAAATCCAGGAGAGGAAGAGGGAACGTCCCGCCCCCAATAACAAGGGGCACACTGGGAAACATCAGGTGTCCACTGGTAAATAAGCAATGAAAAAACACACTTCCTGTTGTGTGTATGGAGACGTGTCTGAAGATTCTCAGTATCCAGGTCATGTTGTAATAGTAATAATATTGTAAGGTTTTGACTTTACCCTGTAAAGTACCCTGAGATGATATA
>NW_019483757.1:0-665 GCF_002814215.2 Seriola lalandi dorsalis | reverse complement strand
GCTCTGCCTGTCGCCGGGCGGAGGACACACAAACACAAGCTTCTCACCTTGAGGATGTTCTGCGTCTCGTTCCACTTGTTGGTCCATTCTTTCGTCAGCTCCAGAACCTGAACACAGAGAACCACACGTCAGATCACATGACCTCCAGCTGCTGACCGGAGAGCGGCAGGTGAAGACGCCGAACGGACTCACTCTGGCTTCGTTCTGGTGCAGTTTCTCCTCCATGCTCAGAGCGGTGGGCGAATCCAGCAGAGCGATCTGACAAACAGACACACGGGTCAGAGACAACGTCCTCGCCCGTCACACAGCGTGGCGGTATTTAGCTCCTGTCAGAGGTCGTTTACCTGGTTACCCTGAATCAGCAGAGCCTTCAGCCGGGCGATTTCAGCCCGCAGTTCTCTGATCAGCCGGACGTTGGCGTCCTCGTTGATGGTCGGCTTGTTGATGATGTTCTTGGCTCGGTTGGCGTAGCGCAGAGTGCTGAGGGTCTCGCCGTAGTTGACGTCGGCGGGAGAAACGGCTGCGACAGGAAGTCGTTTAACAGATTTACATCATATACTTGTGTGTATAAATACATAGATACTTTATTTAGGGTTAGGTGTGTGTGTGTGCGCGTGTGTGTGTGTGTGTGTGTGTGTGTGTCTGTGTGTGTGTGGGTGTGTGTG
>NW_019483756.1:0-665 GCF_002814215.2 Seriola lalandi dorsalis | reverse complement strand
TGGTCGGTTCCCCTCTACACACAGATACGGTCGGTTCCCCTCTACACACAGGTACGGTCAGTTCCCCTCTACACACAGGTACGGTCAGTTCCCCTCTACACACAGGAACGGTCGGTTTCCCTCTACACAGGTACGGTCAGTTCCCCTCTACACACAGACAGGGTGCGGTCGGTTCCCCTCTACACACAGATACGGTACAGTCGGTTCCCCTCTACACACAGGTACAATCACAGAGAAAATCTAACCCTAAGTGCCTTCACCATCCCTGGTGTGTGTTTGCTGAACATTGTGCAGGTGCTGCATTGATTCCTGACAAACTGTCACTACATTAGTAACAAAATACAAACATCAGAATTCTGACAATCACTGAATCATCAAGAATGCTTGTGAGTCCATTGTACTTTTTTGCGTCTAGCGTGATGTGTCGTTTTAGTTGATTTATCTTTAGTTTTTTTGTGATATTACTTGTTGTTTACGTTCAGATTCACCTGCGTCAGTTCCATGGGACGAGATACGCTGCTATCAGTCCTGACATGGTGAGCGCAGAGGAGCTGGAGGTGCAGGAGAGTCACCTGAGCGGTAATCGGGACTCTGAAGACGACCAATGAGACGACGTTTACCTGACAGCTGTTTCCTCTGAACATTTCCAACAGTTTCTCTGTCTC
>NW_019483755.1:0-665 GCF_002814215.2 Seriola lalandi dorsalis | reverse complement strand
TCTCTTACTTTGACAATAGGTGTGATGAACTCCTCCAGGAATGTGTGTTTCAGAAGGGAGGGCCAGTTGTGGTGGAAGAAGTTGATGAGCAGACCTTTAATATGGGAACCGTCTTGATCCTGGAGACGAGAGAAGACGTGTTAGAACGACACAAGAGGCTGAACGGCTAACGCTAACGCTAACGCCACAGCTGCGAGTGCGTGTCCACGAGGTCGGTCACCTGATCAGTCATGATCATGATCCTGCCGTACCGCAGGCTCCTCAGTGACTCCGCGTCATCGTAGCTCTTCTTGTACTGGAGGCCAACGATTTTGATGATGTTGTTGATCTCAGCGTTTTCCATGATCTGTTAACATGTAAATAAAGCTCGTTAAGCTGTATTGTTTTAAATTAGGTTGGAATCATGTGATTATGCGAAAGAAAATTTCAACTCACTGATTTTAGCAAAACCAAAAATAACCCTAACTCATACTGTAGTAAGCAAAAGTTTGGGCAATTAATTGTAATTTTTAATGTGAAAAGAAGTAAATACAATCCTGGCAGGAAACAGACAAATAAAACTGAGTCTTTCATTTAATGTTCATTCTTTTACATTTAAAAAAATAAACAGTAATTGTGGCATGTGCAAGAGTTTGTGCATCCAATTATAGTAATTTATTCAATTT
>NW_019483754.1:0-665 GCF_002814215.2 Seriola lalandi dorsalis | reverse complement strand
AGTTTAAATTGACGAACAAGGTCACGTGTGAAAATATTCATGTCAAAGTCAGCGTTATATTGAACGGTAATGACTGTAGCCTGCTAACATTATGAGCCCAGCTCACATTATTAGCTGTTGCTATGTTAGCCTAAACAAGCTAACGTTAGCCTGTGTGAAACGTTGTGTAGAACAGATGCCAGGTGTCACAATTCACAAGCAATACAACAATGTTCTTCTCTTGCTGAATGTAGAAGAAATTTAAGATCCCTAGATAAATTCTGAAGGTGCGTTCAGCATCATTGGTGTTTATCTGATGTAACTGAATCGTGAAGGACAGAAGTTAGAATCTAAGCTAATCAAAATGAATCGATTCTGGACTTTCAATCAAAATCTAATGGAAGCGGGTGATTAGCGCCATTATACAGCACAGCCATAATTGCTACATCTCACAGCACTAAAGACACTCTAACTTACATTTTACTATAATTTTAATGAAGAGCCTCCATTCGGGATTCCCGCCTACTTGTTGCTACTAGCCTGTCCCATTTGGAGCTGCCCCGCCCGCATGGAGCTAGCTCCAATCTGCAAAGATATAAACTGATATGTCGTCATGAATTATTGGACAAATTGAAATTTTGTCCTTAGAGGAAAACTCCCCCGATCACCAAAGTCAGTAGTAGTCC
>NW_019483753.1:0-665 GCF_002814215.2 Seriola lalandi dorsalis | reverse complement strand
TGCCAAGAGGAGCAGAGTCTATGCAGCTCAGTATCTGTGGTCAAAATAGACTCTACTCTGCTGCTGGGTCCCTTAGGTCAAAGACCTCAGCGTGTACACACAGCCTTCACAGTCAGATAAACACAAACAGAGGAGTGTAACCACCTGGCTGGCTCCCAGTTACACCACATTGGCTTTTAGGTTTACACAAGAATGAGTGAGCTTGATTGGTGCAATGTACAGTCATAATGCACATATGGCGGCTGTTGGCTGAAAACATTGTATCTCCAAAATGTCAACTTTGGAGGAAGAGAGAAGAGAGGTTATGTTTTATGCTTGATGGATTTGTTCTTCACAATAATGGTCTATTTGTTTTCAAAGGGTTTCATC
The DNA here is from genome assembly GCF_002814215.2 of Seriola lalandi dorsalis. NCBI lineage: Eukaryota > Metazoa > Chordata > Actinopteri > Carangiformes > Carangidae > Seriola > Seriola lalandi. Next base: position 296 of record NW_019483753.1, on the reverse strand, counting down.
AGACTGCCCCCCCCCTTCTGTTTATTTATCCCGTCTTCTCTCCAAATTCACAGAGGAGCATACTGAATTTAAAGTATAATGATTTCATACAACAACTGCAATACACAGTGTACAGTATATAGGGCAGACTAGATAAACACATTTCTGAAATTTCTGCAAAATAAAAGCGAATCAGTGCTTCCAGGAACTACAACAAGTTCAGATAGCATTTGTGTTTTTCTTCACGAGAAGGAATTTATCTGTTGTATCAGCTGCTATGGAGATAGAGCTGATACAACAGATAGACTCGAACTTGG
>NW_019483752.1:0-665 GCF_002814215.2 Seriola lalandi dorsalis | reverse complement strand
TTAAAAAAAAAAAAAAAAAAAAAAAAATTACAGCTGGGTGCCTGGAGGCATGCAGTGTGATTTGTGCTGAGGCCATGGAGAATTATAGTCACATTAGAGATGTCCTCTGGGCTTCACTTGCACGCTCTGTGAACACTAGCCCTGTAGGCAGCTAAGTGTTCGAGCCGGCGTACGCTCAGCAGCACCGCAGTGTTGCGCTTAAAAAAAAAACCCAGAGCAATAAGTCTATTTTGAAGGAGAAAGTACATGGAGACGCATGTCATTTACACATCAGTGTATCTTATCAGTGCACGTCAATTCATTTTTTACTTTTGTACCGAGGTTAGCCAGCCAGCGAGATCAATGATTATAAATGATTAATTTGTGAGTTATGACTCGCTGCCCTGTTTCCTCCCGCAGACACTAAATCACAGAGGGGGAAAAGCAAACCTAGGTGCTGATTAATTCAAACATTAATTCTCCTTACAACAAGCCTCCCAGTCAGCTTTAAATAGGCCCATTGTTCAACTGAAATTCGCTCTCACAAGGCGCAGTCGCCTTTTCATAGTAGTGTTCTTGTCAGTGAGACACCAATTAATTTGGTGCATTCTTGAGGACTGGCCGATGGCAGTAAGTTGCGCACCAATCACACGTATTGCAAGTTTGTTTAAACACGAAGATTTGAG
>NW_019483751.1:0-665 GCF_002814215.2 Seriola lalandi dorsalis | reverse complement strand
GAAGCACAGAAACACATCTCTAGTCTTGGGTGTAACCCTTTATGTAGCGAATCAGATCTTTTCGCTCGCCAGCCTCGACTTCTCAGTTTCAGGTGAGAAATATACTGTAGCACACCGGAAAAGCTGCAGATGCAAGAATAACTTTTTGTTCTGTTAAATATTCATCTGAAGTGAAAGATTTTGTTTGTGCACATATGCGAGCCCCTCCCACGGAGGCTAGCGACTCATTCTGAATACCTAGTTTCACATAAGGAGGCCTTTTTCCGGCACATTCCTGTCAGAATCATTTGTCTCCTCGTTGTAAGGTCTTATCTTAGATCCAAAATACTTCAAGCAAAGAATCTGGGCTCAGAAACTCGTTGTGAAATTGCTGTGAAATAGAATGCGGGAGATGTTCAAATGAATACATCAGTGTTGTGCATATATAAACATGGTTTTAGTCTCCTTGTGTGAGTCACAGATTCAGATATGCGTCAGTTAATCTGAGTGTGGGTGTGACAAGAGCACATCGTAAAGACGGGGTTGTGTGTGTGTTTGTGTGTGTTTGTCAGCTTCTGTGTATTTTTACACCTATGTGAATGTTTGTGAGCGTATGTGTGTGTGTGTGTGTGTGTGTGTGTGTGTGCACCCATGCATTCATCTTCAAGCATCATTGAGCTTAGAAA
>NW_019483750.1:0-666 GCF_002814215.2 Seriola lalandi dorsalis | reverse complement strand
ATCTATTTTAGCCATTATGTGTGTCCACCAAGTCCAGAGTGTCTCACGTGCACCGAGTCTATTTTCACCTGAGCGACGTGTGTCTCTGAAGTGTGAAATTGACTTGTGAATGTATATAATTGCCTGTATTCATCGGCAGTTCTCCTCCTGCTCCCTGTGATCACTGAAACTGTGTTTTAATGCAGCTGTATACACTATGTAGTTGTTCTGATAGTAACAACTATGTTGACCTTTTGTCATTTGCACACTGTAAAACATCAGACAGGAATTTAGTGTCAAATGAGTCAAATGAGTTTTTTTCTTTGTTACCTTAATGTAAATATGAAGAGAATATGAGAATATCTAGTTTTCATTTTCAGACTTTAGAACTTGAATGAGACAAACGTGATGGAAACTCGCTGTGTGTCTTTAACACACATCATATTAAGTCCTGGTTGCTGCTCTTCACTATGAAATCGATGCTGTCCATGATGATGGTTAATATTGAATTCAGTCCAGACCCCCGTCCACTCACAGCAGCCTCACATGTTGTCTTTGTACTGGCTCTGGTAAAATGTTTTCAACAGTTGCAGCTGTAGGTTCTTGGTCAGATGAAGAATTGACTGTGAGAAAAAGGGAAGGAAAATCTGTGTGTAATGACTGTCTTTGTAACTAAACAGTCTATTC
>NW_019483749.1:0-790 GCF_002814215.2 Seriola lalandi dorsalis | reverse complement strand
AACTCAACAAAAGAGTCACACTTTTGACATAGGCCATTATACAACCGGGGGTAGAATTGCATGTTCCCCTCAACTGAGGATTCAGGCGATTTTACCAGAGGTGGCCAGCATCATGAGGGGGTGATTTAGGCAAAAAAAACATTTTTGTCAAAACATGACTTAGGCCATTATTTTAGGAAGGTGACGATATGTAAAATCACAATGACATGGAAATGAATTCAATACTTTAAAAGTGGATTTGAAAATAACTTCAAAGCACACTTTTTGTTACTCCATGTATTGTTGTATGTGTCTTATGATATTCCATCCCACTGCTTCCACATTTGTCTCCTGATATTAGCATTTACAGTTTAAGTTTTTCCACTCTTAGCCAGTGTGTCACATAAAAAATAATTTAGGTCTAACCCAACCTGGGGGTTGACTCCTATCAAACCTTTTTATCTTTTTTTTTTTTTGTTGTGAATGCTGGATACTTTTACCTCTCTTGAAATGGCCCTAGAAAGAACAATTGCTCTTTGGTTTAACTGTTAACAATTCCTGTCCACACAAAGGCCATGCCTCTGTTTTTACGAACATTGGGAAGCATTGCTGTAGAATCACTTTATGTACAACATATATCATTCCTGTTACAGACAGCCGCTGCTCTGTGTTTTGGATCCCTAATTTTAAGTCCTGGTACAGTGGTTGCATGTCTTTAAACAGAATGAAATTAAACTAAAGAGCAAAGCAAAAACAAGTAATTTGGATGACACATTAGTAAATAGAATAGTCCATAATTTAAAAACAATAT
>NW_019483748.1:0-666 GCF_002814215.2 Seriola lalandi dorsalis | reverse complement strand
TCTCAATGAAAGCTTTCCATAATACACTGTTCCTCCACCAAACTGTGTGGTTTCAAAATTGTAAAAAAAAAAAATATACACAACAATAATCATATTTTCACATGACACACTCCATAGTTGGGGATGAATTAAAATAAGAGCAGTGACAGCTTTACTGAGAAACACAGCCAATTTCTCTTTCATCAGCTAATCCATGAGTGTCTATCTCATGTCTTAAAGAACTAGAGAGTGAGGTAAGGGCTGAATGAGGGGAAACCAGGAGGCCTACATTGAGAAATGAGAATAAAGGATCTGTGCAGGTTGAGCCAGACATCTGAAAAGAATCTGTTGTTATCTGGTGGATGTTTCACTAGATAAGTCCTCCTCTCTTTTTGTTTTAACTTCTCATTATGAAGTAAATGTTGATTGCACAATGTAATGGCTATAGATTGATGACACCATTGGCATTTAGATTGGTATTTCTGTCTGCCAGTAGGTATGAAATCTATTGGGAAAATGAAAGTTAAATTTACTGCACAAGGAAAGTGTGTCTGCCACTGCACAACCATAACAGGAAGAGGATAGCGCAATCAGAAGCTTTACCCAGGTAATGGAAATGACAGACAGTGCAACAACCTGTGGAAACTCTACCCCTGTTGTCAGAAGAGGCAAAGAAGGTAAAAAGGG
>NW_019483747.1:0-666 GCF_002814215.2 Seriola lalandi dorsalis | reverse complement strand
GAACAAAATAACTAAATAAATAAATGCTGCAAGTTAACATGGCTCAACTAAAATGTCGAACAGATTAATGTTTCCTGATCTGACAAAATATTATCCCAAATCCCATGTGATTGGATACATTTATGTCACTACTGCTGTGTTCAGGAAGAGGAAGGAGAGGAATATAAATATAAAGTATATAGATATAAAATACTCAAAAATGACTGGAATACATATTTAGACCGTCATCATCATCATTCATTTTATTTCACACATCAGAAATAGCATACAAGTAAAAGCATAAATATGATAATAACAATGGGTGAAAATGGGACACTCCAAAAAAGCTGCCGGAGCTTGTGAATAGGGGCCCAGTCACTGCATGTACAGAATACAAATCCAGCCACAAGACACCTAAATCCTAATACCTCAAACCCTAGAAAGAATAAGTAAATGGTCCAAAAATATCTGTCCCATCAGTTCAAACGTTAATTCAATAGGCAAGATACACAATCAGCAATTAATGGTAAATGAAATAATAGCTCAGTAGAATAACCAGTTCTGAAGACTAAATGAACTGTATTATTCACTATATTTGTCTATCTGTACCAGTACGCTACAAACAAAATGCTTTCCAAATCTCTGAAGAGATTCCCTGGTGTGTGTGTGTGTGTCCCCCCCCCCCCC
>NW_019483746.1:0-666 GCF_002814215.2 Seriola lalandi dorsalis | reverse complement strand
GAAGGTGATGGGCTCAGCAAACAAAACATTATGCTGATGATGGGTCGTGTTTGCACTGCTATGGGTAGACTCCTCCACAGAACCGAAAATATCAGTGCTGACGTTCCACAGTGTACAAACAACATTACAAAAAGTGCACTGTGTGAGAGAAAGAGCAAATCTCAAAGCCAAGGCCGATTTGAATTCGAAGCTACAGAGCAAACACAGTAGAATTCAGGAGTTTGGTGGTGATGGTTATGACCTGGCTCGGTTTGTGTACTGGATCGTGCAAACACTTTAATTTGGATGCAGTGAGGGTAAGTCAGTCAGTCAGTGTCCTTGCAGGACCTCTCCGCAGCACTTTAACAGAGCTGACTCATAATCCCAGCAGATGAACTGAACCAGTGATGGTAAACACCAGAACATTACATGGAAGTGCGGACACTGGTGGTCCAAGAATAACCGCAGTATTCTCTTTGTGCTTGCCCATATAACCACACATCTGATGCCAGACCAATCAAAAACCAGTCCAACTCAGTACTCTGTGGTGTCTTTCTCCTCCCCTCCAGTCAGTGAACTCGGTTAACAGGAAACATGTTTCATTAACTTTTTTTTTTAATCCTCTTAGATTTATATTCCAACAGACATCAATACTTTTTTTTTTTTTTTTTTAAATCAATGGCATGT
>NW_019483745.1:0-666 GCF_002814215.2 Seriola lalandi dorsalis | reverse complement strand
TGTGTGTGTGTGTGTGTGTGTGTGTGTGTGTGTGTGTGTATGTGTGGGTGTGTGTGTGTGTAAGAGTGAGTGAGTGAGTGAAGGGAAGGAGGCCATTTTAAGTCCTCACAAGCAGCCAATGTAAACATAGTGTCAATCTGCATCCTCAACACAGCTCACATAAGGAAAAAGCTGTGCTACCCACAAACCATAATATTATCACGGTAGCGCTAATGCTAGCCGTGTGCAATGACAAAGGCTCATTTAGCCACATGAGGAGATGTATTCCCTCCTGGAAAAAACTTGACTTCACGAAGCCTCTTAAACTTCAAAACCATAAAAACCTCAGGAGTAAATCCACTGTGGCCACAAAGAATCAAAAACATGCCCACTGCGCTCGGATGGAGCGGTGGCAGCGGCTGTGTGTGCTATAGAAAAAGGGTTCAGTGGGGGTTTTAGCTGTGGTGTTGTGCTGTTGACAGGCTTGTGATTCACGCGCCATAGAGGACAAAAGCACGGAGAGGACAGGCCTCATCCATCGTTGGCCTTCTCTTCAGGAGAAGACCACAGGGCAACACAACAGAACAGACAGAACACACAGACATCAGAGACACAGAACTCCCAGCTTGTCCCACTGCTCTCAGCTTTATCACTGCAGCCACTGATGCTCCATCCCTCTCCACCTCC
>NW_019483744.1:0-666 GCF_002814215.2 Seriola lalandi dorsalis | reverse complement strand
CTTATGCACCGCCGTGTAAACACCATTTTACTGATGTACCTGGTTGAGTTAGAGCTCCTTAAAGTTAGGGAGTTAGGTCCTAAGAATTTGGGTAATTCTAAGGGGTTGTGAGATGATTGAAGAAAGAACAAAACAAACAAACAAACAAAGTTCTAGACAAATTCATTTAAAAAACTTTTCTCTTATCTATGAAATGTTGGATAATTTAGCCTCTTTGGGCCTTATAATATCCCTCTGAACTGTATTGGTGGAGAAGAATAAAGCAACATACTCTAGAATGGAAATATCCAAGTCATATACAAATACCGTAAAAACTGTACTTTTTGCCCTTAAGTGCAATTTTGAGGTACTTGTACTTTGCTTCAGTAAATGTACTCAGTTCCTCTCCAGCACTGTCTATAACTATGAATTAAGATGCAGGCAGTTTGAACTAATAGTTGAATCTCCAACTATTAGTTCAAATGTTTTGGAGAAATCTCATGGACACATTGGCTAACGATTTTAAATGGTGTAAATGGTGTAAAAAAAAAAAAATCAAAACATATAAAAGCTAATACAGAGATAACTAATTTTAGTTCTTGGTTCAGGGCCAGTATAAAAATATTTTGTGCTGCATTGTATGAGTTACTCAAAATAACTTTGTTTTTTGTCAGTATTTCTTTGTTG
>NW_019483743.1:0-666 GCF_002814215.2 Seriola lalandi dorsalis | reverse complement strand
CACACACACACATGCACACACACACATGCACACACACACACACACATGCACACACACACACACAGACACACACACATACATTTCCTCCCAATTACTGCGTGTCACCTTTCACCTCACCCTCCTCCCCCTCCTCTCCCCCTGCATTCATTACTCCGCCTGGTTGGTTCGTCTCTCTACAAGCTGCTTTTCACGCTCTCTAACCCCCCCCTCCCCTCACCCTCTATCACCCACCCTCCTCCTCCTCCTCCTCCTCCCCCTTTAAAGCCTCTTCACTTGTCCTTCAGCTTTTGTTTCTGCTTGAAAGCCTCGGATACCTGAAAAACAACACACACCGCACCCTGCAACATATAATATAATTTAATATAATATAATATATGGAGGATTTGTTTTTGATATTTTATTTAACACATTTGAGTTTTTCTGTTTATTGGATCAAATTTAATCCATTACTCTTCAATAAAACATTTAAGACAAATATAACAATAGAATATAACAATATGACATGAAAAGTAAATAACATTTAAATTCTGTTTAATCTCAATATTTATCTTCAGATTCAGAATCACAGATTTATCTCAGAGAGGATCCTCCTCAGCCCGGTGGTGTCTGCATGAAGTCAGTCAGTCTGTCTCAAGTCTTATTATTGTTGTCATTATTGTTATTAGG
>NW_019483742.1:0-666 GCF_002814215.2 Seriola lalandi dorsalis | reverse complement strand
AAAAAAAAAAAAAAAAACACTTCTTGTGTCATTATTCAATCTTTCTGTTACTATGGCGACTGCGTTAGCAAGCTTGTTGGCTAACTAGTGTTTTCCAATTAGGGTTATGCTAATTAGGGTTATGCTAACTGAGAATTTGTTTTACCGTTTGGAAAAATAAACAGCTAAAAAGCTACAGAGGAGTAAACAGTCCTGTGTCAGTGACTTCCATTTTTATTTATAAGCGGTGAGTAGAATTAAAAGGAAAATTGTCATGACTGCATCAGTTTTAATTCCATTTTCCACAGTAATCACTTAAGGGGAAATTACTCACTCAACTGTTTTATTTTGTTGCTCCTGCTGCCAAGTCAGTGTTCCCACTCACTAACCATTACACAATAAAATCATGTAATCCTCTTAACATTAGTCTGGTCTTATAACTGTTGTTTTGAGCACACTGCTAATGCCTACAGAAACCCGTTTTCCTGCTTCTTGCCATACCTTTAGATTTAGTTTTCTTCTCTTTGCCAGAAGTTGCAGATGGAGAGCTGTCCTTTGTTGTCTTTTTCTTAGTTTTCTTCTTGGCGGTGTCTTCATCATCTTCATCATCGTCATCGTCATCTGTGCCTGAACCTAAAGAGATGGCAAACATTTTTCTCAAACCAATTCTGGTCTTTTCAGGGACGA
>NW_019483741.1:0-666 GCF_002814215.2 Seriola lalandi dorsalis | reverse complement strand
TTTATGATTATTACACCTTGCATTTACTCTGTAGATAGTAGTTTAGTTAATGAATTCCTATATTTACACCCAGCTGTTGTCCTGTTGTATTCTTTTGACGTAGAGACTGGAGATCCATTGAATCGAGAAGTCATGGCTTCTGATATGAGATTGATCAATTTATCAATGAAGTAATTCATTGTTGTCCTCCCAGAGGACTGCAGCCCCATTTCAACGAGAGCAAATTCTAAATTACGGTGTTAACGCTACAGGACAGATACCATGATACGGAGAAAACAATGAGACAGTTGCTGCTGCTAAGCTAACATGCAGAGCGCCAGACAGTGATACACATAACTACCCTGCTACTACAGCCAACATCACTCCAACAGCACATCTTGGCAAACTAGAGAGTAAGCTGAATGTCTGTAGTTACACCAGTACCTGCTTGCTAGCTAACTTATCAGTTGGGGTTAGCTATCACAAATATTAGCAAATGGAACAAAAGAACCAATTCACTCTGTGAAACAAAGCTCATGTTCCCCACCTGTCAAGCAGAAACAGAGCAAGCTCCACGTCCATCTCCATGCCTGTTGTTGGACTGGCCATCAGAACAACGGGGACAAATCCTGGTGGACCCCCACAGCTGTGGGCCGGTGTCAAGTGGGCTGGTGTTTCAGTCAGCTG
>NW_019483740.1:0-666 GCF_002814215.2 Seriola lalandi dorsalis | reverse complement strand
GAGTTTTCTTCAGCTGAGTTGTGCAGGCAACATTGTAAACCTCATAAATCACCAATACCACCCTCACAGCCAAGGAAACATCCACCTCTCCATTGTCCATGATCCTTTCCTGTCCATCCATTTGGACATTCCCTGAAGTGCTGTCACTCAGTGGCTTTCTCTGTTTCTCTATTTCTCTATAGAGCCGGGCCAGCCAGGCAGTACGACCAGGTCCTGAGTGACCCCATTAAACAGAATATAATGGGGACCTGGGTCGGGTCTCAGAGCCCAGCTGGCCCATGGAGACCTCTAGTGTCAATGAAGTTTTCAAACCACATCTCCTCCTCCTGTCCTCCTTCACTCACGTTACCTAACAGATTTAGTCTCTGCTGCTTCATGACCTGCGCCATGTTTTTTCATGCTCTGCAGTCTCAGAAGTGTGTTTGCTCTCTCTGTCTCTCTCTCTCTCTCTCTGTCTCTCTCTCTCTGCACTGCTCGCTCTCTCCTGTTGTTGCTCTTTAACACAGCATCGTGGATGTTGATTTGTCTGTGATATGCACCGACAGCTCTTGTCGTGCTGGTGCTTAGCTCGTTAATTTAACCACCCCGCCATTCAATTAGATAAGGCTGCTAGATGTGAATTCCTTGGGCTGTGTGTGGTGTGTGTGTGTGTGTGTGTGTGTGTGT
>NW_019483739.1:0-782 GCF_002814215.2 Seriola lalandi dorsalis | reverse complement strand
CCCTCATGATGCTGGCCACCTCTGGTAAAATCGCCTGAATCCTCAGTTGAGGGGAACATGCAATTCTACCCCCGGTTGTATAATGGCCTATGTCAAAAGTGTGACTCTTTTGTTGAGTTTTTTGTGTTTCCTGAAAAACCTGAAAAAATGACTTAGGCCATTATTTTAAGAGGGTGTCGATATATAACTCAGCCATTTTATTTAACAGTGTTATTGATAACTACAGCTGCTACTTGTACAACAGCAATTACTTCAGCCATAAAACTGATTATAATAATACTGATTATTTCGGCTGGTTAATAGCCCATGTTTAACTATTCAAAAATGAAGTTAATCTGTCATGAATCCACCCACCCTGTTTAGTTCTGTGTCATTTGTTCCTGATGAATGACTAAAGTGGGAATCCAGGCACGTTTAGCATTTACACTCATTTACCATGTTGATAAGTATACAATTATGCAATGCATCCCCTCCCCTGGTGGAGTTTGTAATTCTGTCCCTCAGGCACACCACTCATGCAGCTGTGTGAAATACTATGTAATTCCCTGAGCAACTAGGAAGAAACTGGATATGAAAAGGAAACATAGTCACTCACACCAGGCATCTTTTATAAAGTAATCTGACATTCAGTGTTTCACACATGACCCATAAGTGTTAACAGTGGCTAAATAGCACACAAAGGCAGATTTCGGTTTTATACCGATGTTTAGAGGATGTGATGTAGCAACAGGTGCATCACTATGCTGGAAAACTAAGCTTTTCATTGGGCAGGACTGGATGGA
>NW_019483738.1:0-666 GCF_002814215.2 Seriola lalandi dorsalis | reverse complement strand
AAGGGTTGGGGCTGATGAGTTACTTGAGAGAACAACAGGAAATAGCCTGAAAACAGCTCTTATGTTTTTTTTCTCAAGCGTCACAATGAGGTTGACATGTGAGTGATAATAGTGTGTGAAATACTTTTACAGATACTGGATGGACTAAATCTTTAAAATCCCAGACTTTCATGCCTCCCTCAGGATGAACTGTAATTCCTTTGATGAAACTATGACTTTGTCCAGTGCCATCACCAGGTTAAAGTTTTAACTTGTCCAGTTATTTATTTATTTATTTATTTATATTACCAGCCGCAGCTGTACTTTGTAGTGATAATTAACAAATGTTAGCATTAGTGTTAGCACTTATTAAATAGATGGAGTATTTAGTACCTAGGCCAAAGTCTCCTACTTCACTGACATATTTTAACAACTTTAGTGATGTCCCTCACTTTTAAGACGCTGTGGATAAAAACGTCTGCCAAATGAGTTGTACAATACCAGTCAAAGGTTAGTGTGTCAAACTTTTGACTGGTACTGTAAATGTAAATGTCTTATGTTGTAGATATTAGTTGAAATATTAAATGTAATTAGATTTTGGTGGTCAAAGGTCATGGTGACCTCACAAAATGCGGTTTTGGACTTGTGAACGCAATATCTCAGTAGCACCTTGAAGGAACTTCTTCA
>NW_019483737.1:0-666 GCF_002814215.2 Seriola lalandi dorsalis | reverse complement strand
GTGTGTGTGTGTGTGTGCGCGCGCGTGTGCGCGCGTGCGCCTGTGTCTCAGAAAAAGATGACGTGGTGACAGCGGTGACTCCATTTCCATTTCCTCCTTGCAGTACAAGTCACCGTGCTGGCATTAATTATGAAAAATAGTGCGGTGTACTGAGTCTGAGATTGCACACACTGGAGAGAGTTATGAAGAGTGATGTTAAGAGGAATCTGTCAGCTGCCATCCCGTTTGGTCTCCACAAATAATTGAAGGCTAGTGTACTTTCTGACAGAAACATGGTTTATGAGCTTGGTGCCAGTGTAGCGGTACAGAACGCAACCTGTGGGAACAGCACCGCCTCCTTTTCTTCTCCTCACTGGAGAGTCTGACAGCACTTCCAGCTCATTGTCTTTTTAATGAAGAAACACATTCATATTCTCTGAACTATAGTAAATTCAGTCAGAATTAAAAACACCATCAGTGTGAGATACTCAACACATCTCAAGAGATATTTTGCTTCCTCTGCGGTTTGTCCCTGTATCCATATTTCATAAAAATGACTGTAATAACTGTGTGTGGACTACATTATATAATCCAGCACCATTTAAATGCTTTAAAACAAACATGCACACAAACATTGGTCCATTTTTGAAATGATGCCATTCACACCAACTATTGTTTTTTTTTTTT
>NW_019483736.1:0-666 GCF_002814215.2 Seriola lalandi dorsalis | reverse complement strand
GACTGTAAAGAAAACATAAAAAAGACTCTCCAGACACGACTAACACAACTTAAGAAACAGCTAAAAGAGGCAGAGCGAGACCATTACACAGCAGGAATGTTTAATAAACAAAAAAGTAAGAGGCGAGTGGAAGAATTGGAGCAAGATCTTATGTATGTGAATCTGATATTAGTTTCTCATCCTCTCACCACACCAAAAACACACACACCCCCCTCCGCACCACCCTGTGGAGGTGAAGAGTTACAAATGGTAATAAAACACCCTGACATCCCTCCTCCCTATAACCCACCCCTTAATCCAACCTCAGGTTTAGTCCCTTCACTCCCACTCCAGGCACCAGTGGTGAGATTTGATGGAAAATTGAATATAGAAATAGATGAGGAGGGGGGGAGTGATGTGTCTCCTAACAACTCGACTCCTACCAATTATTCATTTGATGAACCAAATAAGAAAATCTTGCTGCAATCTGCTGAAAAAGCAATCAAGGAAAGGGAAAGGAGATTTGCATTTGGTCAAAACCAGGGTCACACTAAAGAGGATAAAAGATCACCAACTATACTACAAACAGAGCCACCAGTTAAAAGAGTCATTGACTTTGATCAGGATATGGAACAAGGAATCAAGCGTGCAAACTCAGGACAGGGGTCAGAGATTATGGGAGAGTGG
>NW_019483734.1:0-666 GCF_002814215.2 Seriola lalandi dorsalis | reverse complement strand
CTTAAAACTGCTTTTTGACACTTGCATACTCACACAAATCTCTACCACACTGATCATGTGTGTTCAGTGTTTCTGCTGCAGTAAGGACAATATTCCAAATAATATATCAGTCATGTGAGCAGTCTGTTTTTGTTACCTTAACCTGACCTCCTTGTTACTGTGATGGACTTACATGCTGCATGCTGATAATGAAATGACAGATCACAATAATCAGGGTTGTCAGTTGTGCTCAGTAAATTTTTTTTTAATGCCTTCACGCCGGTGACGGCCAGGGCAACAGGCATTATGTTTTTGGGTCGCCCCAATACATCCTAATCTTGTGAACGCGATATCTCAGTGAGGTAAGTTGAGGGAATTTCTTCAGATTTGGCAGGAACGTTCACTTGGACTCAAGGATTGACTGATTAGATTTTTGTGTTCAGAGGTCAAAGGTCAAGGTCACAGTGATCTCACAAAACATGGTTTTGGCCTTGAGAATGCAATATCTCAGTAATGCTTTGAGGGAATTTATTCAAATTTGTTACAGATGTTTACATGAACTCAAGGACGAACTGATTAAATATTGGTGGTCAAATGTCAAAGGTCAAGTTCACAGATCTCACAAAACACAATTTTGGCCTTGTGAATGAAATATCTCCAGAACTCTTCAAGGGAATCCCTTCAAAT
>NW_019483733.1:0-666 GCF_002814215.2 Seriola lalandi dorsalis | reverse complement strand
TCATATCGTCGGTGTCGGCCCGGTCCAGCTGCTGTGTGTGTGTTAGTGTGTGTGTGCTGCTGCTCTGAGTTCAGTCGTATTTATGACGACGTGCGACCAACAGATCTGATCACACTGATAAAGCAGAGCAGAGACGGCAGGGGAGATTCCTGTTATCTCTGCAGTCCATCACTCTCACTGCACAGTCTCACAGGTGAACACGTTTTCTCCTCTGATAACATCTGCAGGACGGGAGGCTGTGATCCGACGCTGCAGCTGTTTCACACTGCAGGGTGCTTTTCTTTTTTTTTTAATCAATGCATCAGATTTGTAGATTATCTTCATGTGATCAAACAGTGCAGCCGTGGAAACACAAAGTTCTATAACTTGTCGCTTGTAAATAATTTGACAGATTTGATCTTGATCTGTTCTAACATCTAGTGATTAATGATCGAAGTGATCAAATCATTCACTCAACATTTACTGACCCAGCTGCTGTCGGGTCCCTTCACACACAGGTCTGTTAGACTGATAATGATTTAGAGCCCCGGCTCAGGCCCTCAGGCCCTCGGGCCCCGGGTCAGGGCTCAGGCCCTCGGGCCCCGGGTCAGGGCTCAGGCCTTCTGGCCCCGGGTCAGGGCTCAGGCCTTCTGGCCCCGGGTCAGGGCTCATGTCCTCGGGCCCCGG
>NW_019483732.1:0-666 GCF_002814215.2 Seriola lalandi dorsalis | reverse complement strand
TTCTCAGTTAAACTTTCATTAATAACATCAGTGTTTTAGGATGATCAGTGTTGTAGCTCTCAATCAGAACCTCCAGTGTTTTGATCACAAACAACAGTAAACTCAGCAGACATCATGGTTTCTTACCAGGTTGGAGCTGCAGGTTTGCAGCATTAGACTGACAATAAAACCAGTGTCTGTCTCTATTTCAACTGAATATTTGACTTAATAATAATTTTAATCTTGTCAGTATTGATTTTGAACATGGAGTTTCAGAGAGATGGAGATGTGGACACAGATGGAGGTCTGAGACCAGACAGGATTTGATGCAGGGATTATTACAAAGACTCGTGTCAAGTCTCATGTTGTGCAGTTTCACACACAGAATAAAACATTTTACCACACAACAACACATCAGCAGAACCTGTGCAGTTTGTGGTCTCAACTACATCCTGTGTTTTGTTGTGTTGTGTGTACTGAAGGTGAAATATTAAAGAAGTGATGCAGTCATATTATTTCTTTGCTATGCCCCCATATCCTGTTTTAGAAATGGAAATATGGCGCCCTTCATGTGCACAGATGAAGAAATTAAAATGTGTTTTGTCCTGTGTTATAAAATCCACTATAACTGTAATTGAAAAGTTTATATAATCAACATAATCATAAATAAATCATAAATCCGAAACA
>NW_019483731.1:0-666 GCF_002814215.2 Seriola lalandi dorsalis | reverse complement strand
ACACACACACACACACACACACACAGCTCTCCAGGTTTGGGGCTGGGTAGGGTTTGGGGCGGTCGACTGGGTACAAGGCATCCAGTGGGAGAAGCTGGCACAGATGGAGCCCACAGACCCACTCGATGTCAGCTGCACGGCTCGAGAGAGCCCCTGGGATCCACCGGGCCTTTGGCAGACACGAGCACTCCCTGTTTTAGTCAGCAATTAGTTTAATGGAGCAAAATCTAAAATCACTTCAGACCACCACAGCCATGAAAAGAAATGACAAGGGGAATGGCTTTCGGCCATTATTCAGGTCTTAGTCTAATTCAGGTTAAGCTGCTTACACGGAGAGAAAGACAAGTTGGCCCTGTCAACTAATTAGTTTATTCTTAGAACACTTAAAAAAATGCTATATATTTTTTTTTAAATTTTGTGATTCAATCAATTTGTAAGAGATGGTATTATTTTTCCAATTCCTTTGGAATAAAGTTCAGCTTCTTACTGCGCCAGTTCATTCATGCCACACAGATTCCCATTCTGGTGACATAGACCTCACTTTTCTAGATAGGATTTTTTGTCTGTTTGTCTTCTGCTTGTCCGCCTGTCTGTCTCTCTCTCTATACATCTAGTGCAGCTCTGTACTCCTTATCTTTTCCTGGAAACTAGAGCGCTTGGATGACC
>NW_019483730.1:0-666 GCF_002814215.2 Seriola lalandi dorsalis | reverse complement strand
ACATCATAGTATATTAAGGCATAAAAGGTCATAAAAACGTCATAGTATGGCAGGGCATGAGACGAAATAATATAATTATGCAGTAAAATGCGAAAAAACGTCAAAGGAAAGTATGGCAGTAAAATGCCAAAAAACATCATAGTATAGTATGGCATAAAACATCAAAAAAACATCATAGTATATTAGGGCACAAAAGGTCATAAAAACGTCATAGTATGGTCAGGCATCACAGGAGATAGTATTGTAAGGCAATATGTCAAAGTAAAGTATGGCAGAAAAATGCCAAAAAAACATCATAGTATAGTATGGCATAAAATGTCAAAAAAACATCATACTATATTGAGGCTTAAAAGGTCATAAAAACATCATAGTATGGTATGGAATGAGACAAAATGATATAATTATGCATAAAAATGCCAAAAAACGTCAAAGGAAAGTATGGCAGAAAATGTCAAAAAAACATCACATTATATTAAGGCATAAAAGGTCATAAAAACATCATAGTATGGTGTGGCATCACAGGAGATAGTATAGTAAGGCACAAAATTCTAAAAAACGTCAAAGTAAAGTATGCCAAAAAAATGCCAAAAAATATCATAGTATAGTATGGCATAAAATGTCAAAAAAACATCATACTATATTAAGGCATAAAAGGTCATAAAAACA
>NW_019483729.1:0-666 GCF_002814215.2 Seriola lalandi dorsalis | reverse complement strand
TCCAGCACCATCACTGCTGAGACAAAAAAAAAAATAGCTTAAAGGCCTTTTGTTGTTGTTGCTGTGGCTTCCCTACATTGTAGCTTTCACGGCCACAGCAAGCTCAAAGCTTGTTGTCCATGTCACACACACACACCAAGACAAAGTGGTACACGCAACAAAACATCCAGAACAACTTCACTGAAAGGAACATTTTCAGTGAGACAGAGAGGGACATTAGCTGCTACCAGCCATAAGTTTAGTTTGTGTTGAGAGGAAGTGTTCACTGATACAAAAATAAGCACATCAATGTCACGTGTGTTTGTTGATGCTTATGTTCCTCTGGATCCAAACAGGACAGGCACAATGCCACAGTGTGTCTGTGTGTGTGTGTGTGTGTGTGTGTGTGTGTGTGAAGTTCAATGTAGCCTGTATGTGTGTTGGTGGAAGTGTATGTTACAGAGCATGGAGCACCTTCTAATCCTGTTACCTCATCCAGTAAATCTGATTTGAAGGAAATAGCTGGACAGAAAAACCCACACAGCTACACCTCCAGGTCTCATTCATCTTTCTTTCTTCCTCTTTTCATCGTACTATGTTGTTGTTAACCACATGTTGTGACTCAGTGTTACACTATACTAGTCATCAGTCTGTCACTGAATGATATACATACTGTATCTATGCACC
>NW_019483728.1:0-666 GCF_002814215.2 Seriola lalandi dorsalis | reverse complement strand
ATCATAATAGGTCCTATTTAATCTGTAACCAGTCTGTATAAACTGATTCATACATTTTAATTTCAGTTGGACATTAAGGTCTGTACTCTCCAGTCTGCAGACTTGACTCACTTCTTTCCTGTGTGTACTTATTGCCGACATGTGGCTGTTTTAGCTTTTAAATATAACATATATAACAATATTGTTTATTCATTATGTTGTGGCTTTCCATAAACAGATACATTCATGATGGAGAAATGAGAGTAGGGAAGACCAGGGATGGTTGTAACACTTATTGTCTCAGCACCTATAAATCAAAAAGTGACAAAGTCTCCTTATTTGTCCACTACAAATATCAAAGTTTCCAACTTGTGTCTAAGTAAGTTTATTGCACTTGTGCCAAAACTTCACCAAGAACAAAACCACTGACTTTTACAACATTGAGCTGCTGCTGATACTTTTAAACTTTATTTATCTACTATCAGTTCTTTCCCAGCCACTGTCTTGGCATGCTGAAAAAAGGAGTTGGATATAGAGATGTATTTAGTTTTTATTAGTGGTAACACTGTTTTGAAGGAGGTGTTAGAACCATCCCCACCCCTGTCAGCTATTGCTTACCTACTGTAGCTGTCGCAGCATGCTGGTTTGAAATCAGCATAGATGAATTGCCTCACATTTTACCTAAGA
>NW_019483727.1:0-666 GCF_002814215.2 Seriola lalandi dorsalis | reverse complement strand
CAGCAAATTAGGCATTCCACAATCCCGTTTTTTTTGCCGCAGATACTGATACCGATCATCTATGAGTTTGATCGGCCGATCCACAGCCAATACCGATCATTTCTGTCATGCATTGCAGATGCCGTACATCTCACACACTTTGTAAAAGTTCCACACAGCTGACGTGTTGCTGACGGGAGGCGGGACTACACTGCACAGCAACACAGTGCTTCTCTCAGCCACAGACACCAGAGTGTTAACCACAGGTGTTCGGTTTGAAGGTGAACGGTGAATAGAAGCATTAATGCTGATCTACTGATCACTGGTCAGCCTGGTTCAGACATCATCTCTGTCACTGTGTTAAATACTCACTGATTGAGTCAGAACTGAACCTAGACCTGGTCTACATGTTGTTCTGATTAAGTGTGACGTCACTTCCTGAGGATATCATTATCTCACTCCAGAAATCCACTTAAAAACCAGAGAGAACAGAGGATGCAGAACTTCCTTCAGAATCCTCCTGTTTTCAAAGTTCCTCTCCCGACATGTTTTAAACTCTGTAAAACTCCTCTCCTATGATTCATATTTAGTTGAACCTGGTTTTCACATATAAAAACTGGGGCTGAAGCTCTTACTCTTACTTCCTGATTGAGAAATGTGGATCAGGCCTTGAGCCCCGCCCACCAC
>NW_019483726.1:0-666 GCF_002814215.2 Seriola lalandi dorsalis | reverse complement strand
ACACACACACACACACACACACACAGTAACGACACGTCCTGGACAGTTTGAGGTTCAGCTTCTTGTGGACTGGAGGAGCTGGGATCAGTACAGTCCACCTCCTGGGTCACAGCTGCCCCCCTTTCTATATTCAGGTCCGGATCTTTGTGACTTCCTGATTAAATAAAGTTTATATAACTTTATTTGTGCAGACAAACAGTCACATGTAGAGTGAAGGTCTCAGGACGAGACCGGAGACAGAGTGTAGACGTGTGTCAGGATTATTAGAGACTGAACACACTGAGATGTTTTCACTTGTGTCTCTGCTGTTGTTGTTGTTGTTGTTGTTGTTGTTGTTGTTGTTGTTGTTTTTGTTTTATTTGTGTTTTTAGTTATTTGTGTTGAAATTAATCGTCTTTTGTTTAAACTCAGACGATAAAAAGTTTTTCTGAATCAGAATCAGTGTTTAGATCACCTGAAGCTGAGGATGTGAAAACTGATCAGCTTCAGTTATTGATCAGGTCTGAGTGATGTCATCATCACTTCAGTATTGTACTGTTAAGTCTTTCCTGTCTGTGTTTCCTCTGCAGCGTCTCCACATCCAAACCTGGCCGGGAAACCCTGTCTGAAGCTCAAAGTCTACGTCAAACCAACCAGTGAGTCTCAGTCAGTGTGGGGGGGCTGTAT
>NW_019483725.1:0-667 GCF_002814215.2 Seriola lalandi dorsalis | reverse complement strand
GTGTGTGTGTGTGTGTGTGTGTGTGTGTGTGTGTGTGTGTGTGTGTGTGTGTGTCCTCTCAGTCCAAATAGAAAGGCAAACTCGTCTGGCAGTGTGAAAGGAGTCAGTCGCCTTTTTTAGCAGGTTTTTGCTTTTTAGCGTTCACACCTGTCGTTCTTTTCACTTGGTTTTGGAGCAGAGAAAAATCAGGAATCGTTGCCTTTTAGTTCTGGTGAAGTTTTATGTTCACGCTCACTTTTTCTTTTACAAATGAACCCAGAGCTGTAAACATGAAGTTAAATAGATCGATAGGTAACTTTGTTGACTGGACATTTTTGGGAAATGTCATGCTGAATCATCAGTGAATCATCAGTGTCTGGGGACTGACAGCAGGTCACGCTGATGCTGTGTATGTAGAGTACGTTGTCTGGTGTCAGAGCTCACGGAGAAATAACTGATTCTGAGCATTATGAGTATTATTAGACTGTAAATCAATTATGTTCTAAATAATGATTAAATGGGTAGAGGTGTCGGTAGTACAAGTGGGATTACTGCGGGATCATTATGTCACGCCCTTGTCACTGACTTAATGAACTGCCAAAGTACACAGAGAAGGATTCAAGCACAGCAGACTTTTAACTGTTTTAGGCTGTATATGTATATGTACTGTATACGTGTGTATATATAT
>NW_019483724.1:0-667 GCF_002814215.2 Seriola lalandi dorsalis | reverse complement strand
TGTGTGTGTGTGTGTGTGTGTGTGTGTGTGTGTGAGCAGGAGCGTGTGATATTAAGTGTGACGTTCCAAGACCGTTTCCTCTCTGAACTCATGGGAACAGGTCGTTTCTGGCGGACGCAGAAAGGCGCGGGTGTGGATCAGGTTTCTTGACTCTGGAACACCTCCAGACGGCGATACTGGAGCAAGAAAGATCTTTATGATCTTTATGAAGGCAGAAAAAAGCCTTAGTCGGTGGATCAGCAAACACAGCGAGGCCATTATTTCTGATTAATCTGGCCACTGGTATTTGCCATGTCAGAGACTTGTCATGAGTATGTATATTTTACATATGAAGCACAGGGTTGGCCAAAGGTCCCGTCTTTCCAGCTTCTGGTAGAGATGTGTTTTCTTTCTTATTCTCAGGCATCAGTGTGGTCGAGGTCGTTGAAATGAGAACCATGCAGTCATGAAGCTGCATGTCCCACACACAGGAGGCTTTTATGCAGCCTCTATTTAAAATTGACTGAAGATTGAAAATGTGTAAGGCCAAGGTGGATCAGCTGTTCTGAGCTCATGCAAGTGACTCATCATCACTGTCTGCAAACAGTGTCCTTTTCTTTAAACACACCCTCCCCGTAAGCTTTGTATAGCTAAACCTATGCATGGATGCTCTCGCTCTCTCTCTCTC
>NW_019483723.1:0-667 GCF_002814215.2 Seriola lalandi dorsalis | reverse complement strand
AGCTCAGTGACATCACACCACACCATGATGTAGCAGGTTGTAGTTAGCTTAGCATTAAGCAGCAGGTGAATGAGCAAGTAGTTTTTGTTTTTAGTGATTTTAGTTACTGACTCATGCTGAAGAAATGAAGCCACACTGGAAACATCCATTCAGCGGAGAAGCTAAGCTAACAGGCTAGGCTATGAAAGCATAGCTGAGCTAACAGGCTAGGCTATGAAAGCATAGCTAAGCTAGCTTTCATTTCCAGCAGCACAAGCTGTCCAGGTGTAACAGACTGACTTCATCTTTACTAATTAAAGATTTAATTAACTGAGCAGCTCAAAGGCTGCGGCCATTTTTTAAGGTGGAATGTTTTCTTGCGTGTTACTCAATGAATCAATACACCTTAAACGTCTATTTGACAACTCTGACCATGTCATTAGTGTTGATCAGCTCTTCATGACTGACTCTTTATTGATGATCAGATCTGAAGTGATTAAAATGTTTATAAATATCGACCGGATCATGTGACTGTACATATTTAATATCTTCACTTTCAGAATAAGAGTATGACATAGTTTTTACTTCCTGACTCCTAAGTGGGCGTGGTCATGTGCATCATGTCAAAACAATAAACAACAAAACAAACTGTTACGTTCAGTACACACACACACACACACACGCACAC
>NW_019483722.1:0-743 GCF_002814215.2 Seriola lalandi dorsalis | reverse complement strand
CACACACACACACACACACACACACACACACACACACACACACACACACACACACACACAGTAACATATGAAAGTGCATGACTTATGATCAGGCCCTGATTATGCTAGCTTGGCAGAATCCATCCCAAGCCTCCCTCTTATTTCTTATTTTCTCTCTTCTCATGTATCATCCGAGAAAAAAAAGTAAATAAATAATAGCTCGGCCGCTTTTCAGAACTAGGTTTAATTATCTACAGGCGGCTTAATGGGGGGGTTGGGGGGTGGCTTCTTTTTTTCCGAAGGGTGACAACCTCTGTCCCTTTGAACCTTGCTACGCACACACTCACACACACACGTAGACGAACACATCTAGCGAACACAAAGCCATTCATCATAGTGTCA
Organism: Seriola lalandi dorsalis; assembly: GCF_002814215.2. Classification (NCBI taxonomy): domain Eukaryota; kingdom Metazoa; phylum Chordata; class Actinopteri; order Carangiformes; family Carangidae; genus Seriola; species Seriola lalandi. Next base: position 362 of record NW_019483722.1, on the reverse strand, counting down.
GTGGGAAGCCTGTGGGGAGGACTCCTGGGTAAAAACCTCTCGAATTAGAATTCTATTTCACATGTTTACTCGGCGCTCGCTTGTCTGTGAGGTCTGGTACTGTTAGGTTAAGTGTGTGTGAGAGAGAGAGATGAAGAGGCCCTTCATGCAGCGGGAGGCAGAATTCACACACGTAGTGTGTGAATTCACTGCTTCCATGATAAACTCCCAGCTTCACTGTCTCCTGCAGAAAGCTTGACACAAGAAACGTTCATTATACCTTTTTTTTTTTTTTTTTTTTTTTTTTTTTTGCAGAACCGTATCTGCACGGCAAAGTGCATAAGGGATAATTAATGAGGTACATTTCTCCAGAGGGGGGCTTT
>NW_019483721.1:0-667 GCF_002814215.2 Seriola lalandi dorsalis | reverse complement strand
AACACACACACACACACACACACACAGAGTTTCTCTCCCTTTTATTTATCCTCTGTCTCGTTCTCACATTTGTCTCTGCTGTATTCTCTGGTGCCTGGGTCGAACTGCTGTTGGACTCTGTAAAAGGCAAAGAAAGAAAAGGCAGATACTGCACACTGGAACTCAGTGTACTACTGTACATCATGTGTAGGTTTATGTAATGTGCCCCAGAGTGTTTGAGAGTATGCCATCGATGTAGATTGTTGTTTTGCAGCCTTTACTCGGGCAGCAAAGGCCATGAGGGAACAAACTTTAAGCAAGGATTATGACATATTTATTTATTTGTTCGTTTATTTAATAAGGACAAAACAGAAAAAAAAATAATACTTACAGTAAGAAGGAAGGAAATAAGTGCAACAGTTATACAGTAAATAGGTAATCTAGCTGAATCTAATTTGCAGCCCCCACTTCTGGTTAGGTTTGCAGTTGAACAGGCAGAAGGATGTCATTACCACAATACAAGGAAAGCCGACCAGTACCTGTGAGATAAACTACATAACCAAAAGTATATGAAGCAAAATACGAGGACATACAAGTTTTCCACCTATATGTGATTGATTCAACATTTCATTCCAGCACCATTAGCATAAATATACTGCCATAACAGGCTTCTCACTTCTGGCTTTGC
>NW_019483720.1:0-667 GCF_002814215.2 Seriola lalandi dorsalis | reverse complement strand
CCTTCAAATGTGACATTTATAGTCTATTTCAAGCTTCAGAAAGACTGGATGCTACATGTCCCATAATACAAGTGATAACATTGTTTTGGCCAGAGCAGAGTAGTATTCCTCCAGATTAGTAAACTGATGCTGATGATCAAAACCAGCATTTTAGTATCAGTAATTTAAAGATAGTGCAGATATGACCCATGTCATGGTTTCCTCCTGAGGACAACATAAAGAGGTTAATGTTGCATCTGCAGGTTTCTGTCTTTGACCCAGTTTCCATGAATGATTGATGAACCTGTGAAGCTGCTGCTTCCCTCTGGATTGTGCATGAAGCCTAAAATCAAGTGATTTCTCATCATCACTGTAGATGTGTTTACCAGTGGGGGCTGCACTGTGGAGATCTTTACTGTGCATCCAGTCCTGGACAAATTAGTTCTCGTATTAATTCAGAAAAAGCGCTGTATGATGTCGTATCGTCAGGGTTCAGTGCTTCTCCTTTTCCTCATGTCGCTCTCCTTGGTTTCTCTCTGGGGAGGAAGGGCGTGGCTGTCGCTATAGCAACCAAACCAGGGAAAGTTGTTGTCATTCAAGTAACACTCTCCATCCATACAAACATGTTCATAACAGCTGATACCCTTGATATGTTTATAATACCGTTTATTCCATCTATCAATCAACC
>NW_019483719.1:0-667 GCF_002814215.2 Seriola lalandi dorsalis | reverse complement strand
GATGTCAAGTCAGTGAATCCACTTCAACATTATACTCCCTGTTTTGGAGGGGTGGGGGCCGCAGTTGTCTCTCTTATGTGATGGCAGACCACATTGTCAGAGTGTGAAAACCTTAGATTGGTTTAGACGGATGTGTAAGATGGTCTGTGCAGATTGTAAAAATATAGTTTCACAATATGGCTACAGAAACCCTGAACTGAGCTAATCCTTCAGCTCCTCATGAGCAGAGCTGTGGAAAGGAGAACAGGTTCTGAGGACTGTAACAGGAGTAGTGGTCACAGTAGTTTTGAACTGAACACTTGGGGTTAGACCAAACAGAGTTTACTTTTGGTCTCATCAGACCAGAGAACCCTCAGGGAAACATTAACCAGGGGGTCACGTGAATCTTTATAATCCTCTGTGAAACCGTTGTTGTAAAACAATAAAACATGGGAAAGTCCAAGGTTTTATAATCTCTGTGTGTTGATGTGTTTGTCTGTGTGTGTTTCCTCCCTGTAGATGTTACTTTGGAGAGAAGGTGGCTCTTTACTACCTGTGGCTGAGCTGGTACACCAAGCTGTTGGTTCCAGCTGCTGGTCTGGGTGTTGTAGTGTTCCTGTATGGGCTGGCCTTTTTTAACACCAACCCTCTCATGTGAGTCAACTACGTAGAAGTCATAAAATGTCCT
>NW_019483718.1:0-667 GCF_002814215.2 Seriola lalandi dorsalis | reverse complement strand
GGTGCAGAGTGAAGCTGCCCTCCACTACACATTTAATTTGAAAGTCTTTTATTTTGTTCTGCAAAGAGCAAACATATGTACTTTATCATCACCGTTCACCACACACACAGTAACTTCACACTCAAGTGTGTGTTCTCGTTCTCTGAACGTGTTCGATATTCCAACACAGAAAAATTATGAACATCTGCTCTAACATCCAAACAATAAATCATGTCTATTGTATCGCTATTCCAGACCATTTTCATCATATACATTCAATATCAACTTGTTTCTCAAATAAACAGTCAGCTAATCATGTCTACCAAACATTGTCAAATTAATCAAATCAATCATGTATCTATTTTAAGTTATTTATTTATTTATGAACTAGACACGAGCAGTCCGGGCTCTTTAGACCGACTCGTAGTTCTACTCTCCAGCCTCCCGCTCGATCGAGGTAACTAAGCAACCAGTGCTAACTACTGGCTAGCCATTTTCAGTACATTACGTTCGCTGACCAAGTAACGTTCATAAACAATCCCACATATAAAGCAACCGGAACCATAAACTACGACACAACATATACACCCATCAATTACACAATTCTAACTCTCCCTTCTTACCTGCAAAGAGCAAACATATGTACTTTATCATCACCGTTCACCACACACACACACACACACACACA
>NW_019483717.1:0-667 GCF_002814215.2 Seriola lalandi dorsalis | reverse complement strand
TCTCACACATCCCCAACTGGCAGTAGCTCTATCATTACCCATTTGTCTCTCTCTAAACATCCTGAACTCAGCCCCTTGTAAGAACTAGATCTGCCCATTGCGGCCCAGACAGTTTACGTCAGACAAACAGCAGCGCCTGTATCACAAGAGGCTCTCTCTTTCCTGCCAGCAGCATCTCTAGAACAGGAAGGAGCGGGTGGGGGGGATCAATAGATGTGATCTGCTTCTTGGCCAGCGCTATCTTGTGGTGCCGCTGGAGCATGGGGCTCATGTTGTTGTAGTGGAGTGAGCTCATGGCTTTATAAAGACAGTGACATCGCTGTGGAGCAGCTAAATATAATCCTCTGCTGGAGACTGAAAAACTTAATTGCCAAGGCCACAGAGCAGCATGGTCCCCCCAAGTGGTAACCCTGCACGAGCCCCTAGCCTGTGGACTATTGATCCGGGGCCCCTCGCTCTCCATTGGTACGATGAGCATCACTCTCTCTGTCTCTTCTCTCTCTTTCTCTCTCTCTCTCTCTTCCCCTCATGTATCGCTTACTTTCTCTTTTCCTGTTTTTCTGTCTCCTCAACTTCCCTTTTGTTTGCCTCCATAGATCTGCACATCATAAATCTCTGTCAGCTTCTCCTGAGTGTCTGGCATATCCGTTAATAAAGAGGCCCCTCC
>NW_019483716.1:0-667 GCF_002814215.2 Seriola lalandi dorsalis | reverse complement strand
TTACGTCTCAACCCCCGAGATTGTTTGTCTTTTAAGTCACATCATTCACGGTGATGCGTCAGAAACGAATTAGATAATTGGATCTGCCGGATCATTGCGGTGGATTTAGCAGGAGAGGGGAATGGACTGTTTTAATCAAAGCACTTAAAACCTAAATGCTCAGCAGCTAACGGTGTGAGAGCAGAGTTTTCACTGATGAGGTGTGTAGCTGAACAAAAGTGCTGAAAAGGAGCTTTTGGGCAAAAACACATTTAATCTGTTCATTTACTCTGGTGGATGAACGATGAGCTGACGTGATGAATTAAATAGAAATAGGTCGTATTAAGAGTCAGACATCATTCCCCTCCTGTCAACCATAACTCTCTATATCCAGCTTGTGTTTGTGTCTGTTTTCTAAATCTGTGTGTGTGTGTTTGTTCAGGGTTGTTACCACCGGCCCCCGGCAGCGGCATGGTGATGCTGCAAATGACAGCGGGCCCCTGCCAGCAGCCCCGGGCCCCCTCCCCCTGCCAGCGGAAACAGCCCAGCTATAAACACCCCGGGCCCGAGAACCAGCGCAGCCGCAGGCCCGCTGAGCTCCCTCCGCCTCCGGACAACACCCAGGTACAAACGCTGCCCGAGTGCGTCCACGGGGAGACAATGGGTTAAAAGTAGTAGTAGTGTGTGT
>NW_019483715.1:0-667 GCF_002814215.2 Seriola lalandi dorsalis | reverse complement strand
AACACGACACTTGTGAGTGTGTGACAGGCTGAGTATGTGTGTGTGTGTGTGTGTGTGTGTGTGTGTGTGTGTGGGTGTACACAAAAGGTCAGACCTGGTTTCATCGCTCATACATGAGGTTTTCAAGGCCACATACATATTGAGCCTGTCATGAGTATATTTCATGACCTAAGAGTTATGTTAATACTGACTGAAGGTTACTGGTAAGTAAATACTGAAGAGTAATGAAACTAAATCTAAGCTAGGGCACTGTAGTATTAACCAAAGCAGTAAAATAAAACTAATATTAGCATAAAATACAAGCAAGATCGAGTATATCTGATTAATACTGCAATGGGAAAGGCCCTCCTATCAGTTGCTGAGCAGCTGCACTGAAGCAGTTAACGTTAAGATGCTTTGCCAAGTTCACCTTGTCAATATGGAAGAGGAGATTAATTCTCACTCACTTTCCCTGGCCATCATTTCTAGGCATGCTCCTGGATTAAAGCTGCGATTCCAACTCTTCCAATTCCTGCGTTTGCTGACCAAAAGAACTGCTTTTCCTTCACTTGCAAATAAACTGCAGTGTTTGTTTTTCAGGCGTAGCTGAAGGTGGTGTGATGCAGGGCTATGATAATGCAGACACAAATGGAAAGGTGTGGCTGAGTTTGAAAAACTTTTTTTTTTT
>NW_019483714.1:0-1585 GCF_002814215.2 Seriola lalandi dorsalis | reverse complement strand
GTTGGAATAAAAGTCCTGAACTCAGATCAGCAGCATGTTGGAGACACTGACACTCAGCACAGCTCACATCTTCATCTTCATCACCTTCATCATGATCAGCTGGACCAGCCTCCTCGTCCTCTGCAGCGTCCTGAGTCCTGCTCTCTGCTGTGATTGGCTCAGACACTACGGTCACTACAGCAACATCTCTCTGACCCTCATCCGCCTCATGGTGAGTACAGCACTGACTCCAGGTCCTGGAGGAGGTTTTACTGGTACTTAGTCCCTGTGAGGTTCCTGAGGAGTGAAATGATCCTGAAGGCATCACAGACTGTGTGTTTACATATCTGATCCATATTAAACATCAACATTTACGTAAATCAAATAAGAGCAATGATCTCATAAGGAGAACTGATCAGAATCAAAGGCGTGCAGCAGATAACATGACACTGATCAACAGATGTGAATGATGAAGGTTTTCCAGATGTGGTAAAATGAAGCATCATCTCTTTATGTTTCAGGGCGGTCAGCTGACTGAACAGGACAGTCCAGTTTCCTTTCCATACAAATTCTACAAACACATACGCAACTCTGAGGTAATCTATCTATCTATCTATCTATCTATCTATCTATCTATCTATCTATCTATCTATCTATCTATCTATCTATCTATCTATCTATCTATCTATCTTCTTTCAAAGGTTTTAACTGCAGATTTCTACCACTTCCATTTCTCTCAGATAGTTGTTTGTTTGTTATTGTTTGTTTATTATTTACATGTATACATCAACATGTCAGGAGACATTTACATACAACCATGTAAACAAACCCAGATGTTGTCTGTTATGTTGATGACATCAGCTCTATCAGCCAATCAGAGAGCTCCTAGTCACTCCTGCCTCTCTCTCCAGGTGAGGTCCAAGGTGGTTTTCATCAGAGACAGTCTGGTCCAGATCTCTGACCTTTATCGCCATGACAACCTCTCCTCCGTTACCTGGGATATGGACAATACTAACAGATTCCGGATGAGCATCGACAGACAGATAGACGGCCTGAACACCTGTGTGAGTGAACAGAGACACTTCAACTCCTTTCAGCACTTTAATTTCAACTGACACTGAAGATACTGCTGCTGTCACTTCAGACGCTTCAGCTCCTTTCAGTCTTTACACTTCAATAAACCTGATTCTTTCACTGAGCTCAGCTCTCAGTCTAACTCACGTTTCCACTTCAATTCCTTTTACATGTTCAGCTTCAGTTTTTTCCACCAAACGCAGAAAATCAATGTCTTTGTTTTCAGGTGTCGACTGAGCAGAGAGCCGACAACAGTCTGAGGAAATACTACAGGAGACTGAGGACAAGTACTCTGGACCGCACTGTGAGTACAAGTACTGTGAAGTATAACTACTGCAGTGTATGGGCTCATAGTACTGACTGTAATACTGTGTGTACTGACTGTAGTACTGACTGTAGTACTGTGTGTACTGACTGTAGCACTTTGTGTACTGACTGTAGCACTGTGTGTACTGACTGTAGTACTGACTGTAGCACTGTGTGTACTGACTCTAGTACTGACTGTAGCACTGTGTGTACTGACTCTAGTACT
>NW_019483713.1:0-667 GCF_002814215.2 Seriola lalandi dorsalis | reverse complement strand
GGGCCGAAGCTAGTTGTACAAATTATTTTGTCATATATTTTCTGTTTTTGGTCTATATTTACATAGATTAATTGAGATGTATATATCATTTGCACTGTTAACATGTAAAACTAAAGGTTATTGTTCTTTCAGTTTCGTTTTTTTACTTTGTAGAAACCTGTTAATACACATAGCAGTTTAAATCGATTCATTTTTGGATTCAGAGTCAATTCTGGATAAATTAATAATTTATGGTGCAGTTGATTGTTCTTTACTGAAGCTCTCATTTGCAACTTTGGATTTTGTCTTCCCTATAGGAATGGTTGTGGAGGTTATTGCTAAATACTTTTGGTTTTTCTAACTAAAAGGCATAATTTATTTTTCTAATGTCAAAATACTATGCTAAAATGTTGTTGTTATCCAGGTAGCACCTGTGTTTCTATGTTGAGGAACATTACAAGAAGATTATCATTGAATAAACATTTAAAAATGCCCATTTCCAAAAGAAAAAATTCTTACAAAACCCACAAGTCAGCCTATTTCCCTCCCTGTTTCATTCAGTGATGCTGAGTGTCTACTTGTGTTCCCCCTTGTGTTTAGTTTTCATTATTTTTTTTAGACTTTCTCCTTCTTCGACACGTTACAATTCAGACAACAGCTATTCAAAATCATAATTACAAAAACAATT
>NW_019483712.1:0-667 GCF_002814215.2 Seriola lalandi dorsalis | reverse complement strand
ATCATATAGTCTCACAGATAATTCAATGCCAACATTCTCAACACCTTAGTCTTACTCCAGACGTACCCCATCCCAGGACTTGTGCCCAGATGTTGATGATTTGTTTACTTCTTGTTCCTGAAAACAAGGGCCCTTGGGCTTAATATATGATGTAAAACATCCATCCATCCATCCATCCATCCATCCATCCATCCATCCAGGCTAAGAAGGATAGCCCAACATCCCCCAGCCACATCCTCCAGCTTCTCCTGGAAGAGCTTGAGGTGTTCCCAGGTCTTAAGGGATATAAAATCAACCAGTCTGTTCTGGGTCTGCTCTGGGATCTCTTGGCCAAAAAACCTCCACAGGGAGGAACCCAGGTGTTGAACCACAACAACTGACTTCTTTCAATATACAGGAGGAGTGGTTCTCCTCTGAGCTCCTTACCCTGTCTCTGAGGCTGGCTCCAGACACCCTGCCAAGGACCACAGCTGAGTACTGGAACAGGGGACTGAAACAGAGCCTCTGAAGCACCATAGTCTGAGACAGAGTCCAGGTGACTTCTGACTCTGCTGATAATACTTGAACTCCTTCAATTGGGGCAGTAACTCCCTCTCAGCCTAAAGGGAACAATCAACTGGTTTCCACCAGACCACAACCTCAGACTGGTAGGTACTGGCTGTCATCC
>NW_019483711.1:0-6317 GCF_002814215.2 Seriola lalandi dorsalis | reverse complement strand
TTTAGAACTTTAAAACAATTTGATTCATGTATCTGCATGAAAACAACATTAAATGTCTGTTGATATAACACAAACACACCAGGATGCCTCTAGAGGTCTCATTTCTTTTCCAAGGAAGAGAAGGGAAGTAATCTGAACTGACTACAGGAAAGAAAAAAAAAAGCTTTCACAGGGATGAGGAGACAGATGTTGACACCTGATAGCCAGGAGCCACTCATGCTTGGAAGGTGTTGTAACACAAAAGAAAAGACTGGTGGCAATCATCAGTCTGGGCTGCTGTTCATACATTCTGTGTTCTTTTTTACTTCAGCGTGTTCAAAGCTCAATTAGAAAACTGGTTTTGCTTAAATTAAGTGACAAGACTTGACATCTGTTATCAAGCAATGTGCAAATCCCTGTGACAATTGTGAGACACATTTTGCTTTTTTTTGTAGTTTTGCATTTTGAACCTGGGTGAACAAAAATACATGCACTTCATTCTGTTTTGGACTAAAAAAAATAAAACTGTGGGTGTGATCACACCCTTAAAGTTTTGTAATCAACACTTGTGGCACGTGTTGGTTTGAAATAGAGGATATGTTAACAACAAAGCTTTGACTCCACATGTTACTCTTGTGTGACCCAGCATATGCTCTTTTTTTTTTTTTTTTTTTAAATCAGTGTTGTTTCAAAGCAGACATTTGTTCAGAGCCTTTATCAAAAATCCCAAAATTTTATAGCATCTTCACGTATCTTTAGTTTTTTTTAGAGACAATCGTGTATCTCCATCTGCTTTGCGCAGAGCCTCTTCATTTGCTACCAGCTTTGTATTCAGAGCTGTTGCCTTTCGACACAGGTTAATGACATGTTAGTTCAAAGGCCGACCCCTCCCAATCTGTTATCAGTGCCTTAGATTAAGGTGATATATGGGCTGTTTCCCCCCACAGAATAGACTCATTCTCTGTGAGAGAGACACGAAACAATTAAAAGCAGAAGTTGTGGTTGTTTTTGTCAGTGAAAAGGCTGTCGAATATATTTCTCTTGGCTGAAATTCAGTTGAAAATAAGTAGACTGGATGGTATTTTTGAGATGATAGATGTGTGCGCAGACCTTTTGAAGCACCATGCAGTGTGTTTGGTCGGTGCCCAAGAAAAGAGAATGATTGTTTTGGTGAACAGACTTTTTTTTTTCTTTTGTGTCTCACATTATTATCTCTTTTTTTTTTCTTTCTTTTTTTTTTAAAAGAGAGGTAATTTGCTATTCAGTCAAAGCTTTCGAAAATCCAGACACTCACTCAGCAGGATATCTCAGGCCTGTCAATAGCAGATCGTACAAGGCTGGCCTTGATGCAGTCCAAAAGTTGGGGTGTTTACCCACCTGGGTGGGTGGAGGATTCCTTCTTAATTAATGCTGCGGTTCTTCTTCAATTAAATAAACTTTAATTAACAAGCGCATAGCATGGATCGACCGCCCACAACCCCTATCCAGCTCGAGTCAGGGGCATGTTAAAGGCAGATAAACACTTTTGCACTAATGAAAAATTGATTGCATAGATTCTATGGGAAGGAGGTATCCCTTTGGAATCGAATGACTCCCCTCCAGAGGCATGCTTAATATTCTACAGTGTCGGCTCGACTTAATCAGAACCATCCAAGGTCTCTCAATCGAAGAAAAACTCTATTCAGAGAGCTGGAAACAGACAGTTAAAAGAGCCTCAGTAAAGGGGGTGAGTGTGGGTAAAGCAGTAGTAGTGGAGTGGATTAACAATAATACAAAAATAAAGATAAGTAGATATTTTATCCATGACTTGTTATTTTAGGTGGAAGAATCATGGTTCTTGGCTAATTTGATTTTCCTGCAGGCTGTACCAAGTTTGTTAAAAAGTCACAAACTTTTCGGTTACGGGGCTATATATATTCCCTGGAGCATCTAGTCACTTAAAATTTGAGGACATACTTGAGTTACTTTCCTCCAGCACACTGACGGCTATTGTCACAGCAGAAAGCTTTATGGTTCTTCTGTTCAGAAGCTTTGATAGAAGCTCTTGGTTCCAGTAAATGAACATTTCTTATTCAGACACAAGAGCAGCCACAGCTTGTCGAGCATCAGTTTTACCCTGGTACACACTGATTTACTTACCACCCATGGATTCAATCATTTGAATTTTACTTTTTCTGAAGATAACGCAGATTCACAGCTGCTCTGCAGTTTCCGAGGCTCTGTACTTGAAAAAACCTTGTTAATCTAACATCTCCCAGAGTCCAGACATAAGAACCTGCTCATATCCACCATCCTCGCCTCAGTTTGCCAAGACTCCATGCAAATGAGCTTTCGGAATATGTAAAACCTGGAAATGAGTTGTTTTAGAGGTTTTTAGATGAACAGTGATTGCAGTGATTTATTGTTCCTCTGCTCTGAATTTCGACTTTTTGAGTGATGACAGGTTTTGTTTCATTTTTAAGCCTTCTGCACTCGTGAGGAAATAAATTGGCCTCTGACATTACTCTGATAAAGATTAGTTAAAGTGGCTGCAGAATCAAAAATGACAATAATAGCCTGTGTTGCCTGTCTGTGTGTGTGCACAGAAAAAAAAAAGGCTGCCTCTATTATCCCAGGCTAATTATTCAGAGCATACTTACATTTTGTGTGATAAGCTTTGAAGTCGTTTCAGATGGTAAAAAGTGGTTGTTACACTGATTGGACCTGTTTGTTGATAAGCACATTAAAGTCCTTCAGAATTTGCTGCTGAGGAATTTTTTTTTTTTTTTTTTTTTACATAAAATAGATGTAAACTGAATCAGATATCATCCATCTGCCTTCATAAGAGCACATATCAGTGCACAATTTGTTTCTTTTTGATGCTCTGTTTAACTTTAATCCCTTCAACGCTCATTCCAACACAGTCTCCTTCACACTGGTTGGTTTAATGCACTCTGAGGGCACTGCGTTGTTGCTGTCTGTATTATAGAAAACAGAATTTACAGATTAAATGTCAAGCACCAAGAATTTAAGGCACTTTATTATCGCCTGAACCCATAAAAGTAATAACACTATATATCAAGATTAATGTGATACCTTTTAGAGGAAGCGTTATCCTCGTTTTTTTATTTTTATTTTTATTTTTCCTAAACTATTCATTGTGTATTTTCGCAAAGTGGCAGCTGAAGAAAAGTGGAGTTTCAATGCTCTGACATTTTTGTATGTCAGTTGCGTATCCTGCTCCGCACTCATTTAAAAAAGAACTGTGTACACGGCAAGTCCATTGAGATCCATAAAGCAAGAGAAGGCAGTAAAGGCCTGACATTTTCCACGTAAAATGATGCTTCTTAAGATCTTCTTTAATAGATGGCAGTAATTTTGAGCCTCTTGACGAAATACTATCATACATTAGTAGTTGCCTTATAATGCCAGGATTTTCTATCAAGCAGTTTTTAAAAAATGGGTCCTTCACAATTTAACTTTGGCCCTCTCTAACTGAGGGAACTAACACTCCTCAGCAAACAACAGAGTGTTTTTCTTCAGTTGCAGGTGCAGAATATAAAAAGCGGAAGAATAAAAAAGTGAGTTTTTCACAGAAAAGAAGTTACATGTCTCTTTTTTTTCCTTTGTGCAACAGAGGTGTGTGTGGTGGACTGCGGTCCCCACGGCTCGTGCATCAGCGGCGTGTGTCACTGCGAAGAAGGCTGGACAGGATCAGAATGTGAGCAGAGGGACTGTCACCCACGCTGCATCGACCACGGAGTCTGCCGAGAGGGCAAGTGTGACTGCCACCAGGGCTGGACGGGTGAACACTGCACCATCGGTGAGCCACGGTGACACATACAGCACCGTCCACCTACACACACGTGACAGAAGGGCATGAACTACAGGAAATTCATTTATGGACAGGCTTAAAAGGGCAACTTTGGAGTGTGAATGTCAGTATATCCCATGCAGTTTCAAGCATCTGTTGGAAGGACACAGATCATGACACAGTTCTGTTGCTGCCTACAGACTCTAAGCATGCGGCTTTGCATGACAAACTAGTGACTAGTAGTTTCTGTAGATGTTTTCAGTGGGTAAATGAATAAACTGCTGTGTTTCTTGCAGTTTATTTTCCAGAGATAACTGTAACTGTATCAAACACTGGCCAGAATCTCCATCATTGGCTTCATTGTTTTTCCTGTTATTGATTAGGCGCAGTCAGTGATGGAAAGTGACTGAGAACATTTACTTAAGTACTGCACTTAAGTACAATTTTGAGATATTAATTAATTAAGAGTATTTCCATTTTATGTTACTTTCTACTCCCACTGTATGTTGCATTTTTTATAGATTAAACTATACTAAGCAATAGAAACAATATAAAACCATAATTAAATTGAACTCCATCTTTAGCAGATGCACTTCATCAACATCAAAAATGTTGCATGTGTAAATGTTTGAATTAAATGGGTTAAAACCAACATTCCGTTCTGTCAATGGAGACAATCTAAATGAAAATTAATTTTCTTAAATGTTGTTGTTATAATTTGCTAACTGTCAAGCATCTTTCAAAAGAAAGAAAGAATCAAAAGAAATGAGAAAATGTGATCTATTCTTTTGGCCAGCCGTACTTCACTTTTCATTCTTTTTTGAAATCTCTTTTCTTTTTTGCAACACCTCACAGCAACTTTGTAATTTTTCTATCACCCATTTAGATATTCCACCTTTCAGACTGCTGAAGTGATGCTCTTGTATTAGCAAGTCAAGGGCAGGTATTTAGGGAGCGGAAAAGCCACGGGAAGGCCTCTTTAGAATATCATTTTTCTGGAATGGCAGTGCTTCACCTGGCATTAATGAGGATAATGAGTTCTGAGATGTCACTTCCTATTGACCTTTAACTCAAACTTCGTTGACACCTTACCCCCTGTCAAAGGTCCTGTAGTTAAACCCTGACACGCCGCGTCAAACAGCATTCCCCCAAGTGTCATCTCCAACCTCTCAGTGACGACAAATTCCCTGAGAAACAAAGATCTGGCACTCTCCAAACTGTTGAACCCTAATTACGTATTTACAGAGATGGATCCACAACGCGGCTCCATCTCTGAGGGGGAGAGGGGATTGCAGTGAGGGAGTTGTTGGAGGGGTCACATTCCTGATCGTATTAATCTTTTCCCTCCTCGGGGCCGACTGTGAGCCGTCCATTTTCTCTCTCTCTCCCCCTGTTTAAGGCTCCCGTCAGGAAAGTAACTCCTTGCTTTGGATGCAGAGGGGATGAATGGGCAATGCATTACCTTTTCTTGGAGAACCGGGAGCTTATTTTGTCTTTCAAACCCTGAATAACTGCCATTTGCACAAAGCGCCTTTTAATCACATTACATGGCCAGAGCATGAATAGAGGACTTCCTTGGCCATTCTTCTGTCACACATATCTAGATCCTGTTTTATATGCAAGACTTAATCCACTGTCACTGCTTTCTCAGCACTGAAGTTTACCACTAAGGTGTTTGTGATTCGTTTTAGTGTACTGCTGTTTCATTGCCGTGCAGTTGTTGAAATCACTGAAGTGGAGATGACGATAAAAATTGAAAAGAAAAAAAAAAAGAAGAAAAAGTTTAGTATTCTGCTTCATGATGCGTTCATATTAGAGTGCGGGCGAAACTACATACCTCTTGACAAGCAGACAGGAAAATGTTTTGAAGCAGGCCCAGATCAAACTGGCTCATATAGTCTGAAAACAAAGTGTGTTATAACACTCAGATATTTAGAGAAACAGTGTGTTCCCTTTGTGTTAGCCTGTCTTGCTTTGGCAAAAGCTAAGCAGATGGAGAGTGTTAACAACGAATATTTTACTGAGCTTAAGATGCTGAATTCTTTTATGTTGTTCCTATGGAGAGAAATATAATCACCATCCAAGGCGCTTCTACAGAAAAAAGTGATGATTTTGACCGTGGATGCATTTATTATTCTGATTAATCACTTTCTGCTTTAATTAACATCCACACTCTAAGTTTGTCAAACAGTGAAATTTTTCCCCCTTTTACTGAAGCTAAACTAAGAATCTAATCTTCCAAATCTGCAGCTTCTGTCTCTCTCTGTCTCTCAAATCAATTTTCTACTTGTTTTCTCTGTTTGCATTTCTTTACCTAACTTCTGCTTATATCCGTTCTCTTCTCTATTTTATGTCTGTATGCCTGTCTGCCTACCTATCTGTCTCTCTCCAACTCCCTCTTGGCTTACATGTATAGCCCTGGATTCCAGAGTATCAGGTAAAAAAAACTTTCACTTTGCTTGAGAATTATATTCTTCATGCAAGATGTTTTTTTCTGGTCCAGCTGAACACCTATGTTTTGCTTATAAAAAAAAAAAAAAAAAAA
>NW_019483710.1:0-667 GCF_002814215.2 Seriola lalandi dorsalis | reverse complement strand
ACACACACACACACACACACACACACACACACACACACACACACACACACACACACACACACACGGTCTGTTTATATGTGGTCAGTCTGGTCTACAGGACTGAGATCTCTGAACTGGTCATATCCATGACGACAGCTGAGCTGACATCTTGTCTCACTGTGTCTCTCAGCCTCACACACACACACACAGATGTCACAGTGCTGTCAGGACCAGCTGCCAACATCTGGATTTAACCACACAAACAAACAACAACAACAACAATATTTCTAGATTCAGGATGTTATTTTCTATTGGTCAAGTGTCATGTAACAGTCATGTGACTGAACCCTCAGACTGAGTCATGTGATCAGCCTCAGCTCTACCTGTGTGGTAATAGGACAGGTGTGAGACAGACAGGTTACCTCGTCCAGCGATCAGAGCCTTCAGTTCTCCCAGCAGATACTGGACTGTCTCTGCTCTGCAGGTCTCTGGTCTGCAGGTGTCTGGTCTGCAGGTCTCCCTGCTCTCTGAGTCCTGAGGGACTTCATCAGCCGGTCCAGGATCCAGGTGTGTGTTTGACATCTTCCTGGTACAGGTGTGTATGTGAGAGAGTGTGTGTGTGCTCTGGGGATCGATGTCTCTGACGGGAACAGACTCCTCCTCCTCTTCTACATCACACTCGGTGTCA
>NW_019483709.1:0-667 GCF_002814215.2 Seriola lalandi dorsalis | reverse complement strand
CTAGCTACTCCTATTGGTTAGTCTGTTCAATTGGGGTGGTCTGCTCTGTGAAAGTCAAGGTTAAGTTTGACACGCCAATGTCAGCTGTGATTGGCTCCAGCCCCTCCTGCGACCCTAAAAGGATAAGCGGTATGGCTAATGAATGAATGAATGAATGAATGAATGAATGAATGAATGAACAAGGGGTTGACAGCAGTCCTGCAGCAGATATTGGATGGCATACAGCCCCTTCTCACAATTATAAATATACTTTAGCAAATGACAAAAGTGGTGGACGGACTTAGTGGCAGACTGACATTTTCATCCCAAAAGGCAAACTGCTGTTGTGGCTTAAAATCACAGGTGCTTGTTTTTATTTTTTCTTGGTGGATGACTCACTGTGATATGTAAACAATCAAACCAGGGACAACAGATGGAAATTAGCCTTCTTGGCTAACGATATTTACAGTTGTGGACAACACTGACAAACCTACAGTATATTTCCAATATGAATACATATTTCATTTGATAAATGTCCGTGTGATATCCTGCTGATATAGAGAAAATATTTTAACAATTGGTACCTGATGATTATCCAGTGATAATCAAATATCATCTGGGAATTGCTTCCTACCACCTCCTGTGCTAACCCCTTCACTTAATCCCTTTGTCATTGTAAACTGCCATT
>NW_019483708.1:0-667 GCF_002814215.2 Seriola lalandi dorsalis | reverse complement strand
ATAAAACGTAAGCATGGGTAGTAACAGCTGCTTGCACAAACACAATCTTTGGGATAGTTTTTTTTTTAAAATACGGGACAACCATCTCCATCATTTGGTGGTGCCGTCTCTGGCATCAGAAAATGATGCTCCAGTCCTTCTTTCCTGAACTATTTAGGTATTAAGGCAGCAGGTCCTCCAGGTCTTCCTCTACATTCTGTGCTGGCTCCATGAGGCTTGTGTGTGAGTTTGAATCCACAAAAAAAAAAAAAGAAAAAGAAAAAAAAAATCTTAGCTGCACAACACAGTGTTGCTGCTGGCGTGTCCCTTCAAGTTGCTTTTCTAGCTGAAACCGTCTTTAATCTCCCTAAATTGAATTACAACTTAATCCCGTCTCACACCATTCTCCCTGGAACAGACAAACGACTTTAGCAACAATGACAGAGCCTCCTTGTGTATTTAGAGAGATGTAGTGCTAAACGCAGGACAGGTAGGAGCAGAGAAATGCCTGAATGTACGCGTGCAGGCATGTACGAATTCCTGATCCATCCATGACGTGAGAGACGAAGGCCGACAGTTACCTTCTCGCTTATTCTCACTGACATACTGCGCTGTGCTTGTTCTCATTTCTCACTTCATCCCGTCTCCTTCCCTCTTCTTTGGCTTTTATTCTCACCGCGTCTGCCGT
>NW_019483707.1:0-667 GCF_002814215.2 Seriola lalandi dorsalis | reverse complement strand
AAACAAAAAAAAAAAAAATATATATATATATATATATCATATATGACATACAAAATCATTATCATCAATGGTGAAACTGTAAGAGTAGGTGCTGATACCGTTCTCGGATCTGTTCCTTCAAAGTACCAGTATCGCATCCACAGCAGCACCACCATATGGCCTGTGTTGCAGCCAGTCATCTTTCCATGAAGCTGGGACAGAGGCGAGGAGAAAGAGTGGCTGTGCCTGAAGCCCTGCTGATCCTGGCCCACCTCTCACTATTCCTTATTCAATTAATCAAAGCTTTGATTAGGCTAACACTGACTCCCTCAGGAAATGATGAATGGGCTGCTGAAGAAGCAGAGCTGCAAATTCTGCATTCTTTGTGTGTGGCTGTGAATGGAGATGGCAGAAGGGCCTGAAGGCAGGAGGGTAGTGGGCTGGTTCAAGGGGCCATGAGACAAGTTTATTTGTGCAGCACCTTTTCAACAACAAGGCTGTTCAGAGACAACGTATGATACCAGACAACATGAGAAGACATAAAGGATTTAAAATAAAATAAAAATGTAAATAAACAGAGGAATATAAAATTGCCAGTAGTAGGACATATATTTATACTCATAGATTTTTTGAAAACATTTTTGAATTTTAAAAAGTCATTTGATAATGACACTGAATGAACTTTGCA
>NW_019483706.1:0-667 GCF_002814215.2 Seriola lalandi dorsalis | reverse complement strand
TTATTCCACTGTCAGATGTTTTTAAAATGAGTAAAATGTGTTTGTATTTCACATATTGGTTCTGAATGCATCCATATAGTGTCGATTGTTTTGTTTAAAAACACATCCCTCGTCTGCACTGGTGATATGCCTCGAGGGCATTAATGAAGTGCAGACTGTGAGGGCAGCCGGCCCATCTGCACCACAGAACACTCAGGCATCTGGCGACTTCTCTGAAAGTTCCAAATTAAAGCAGAAAATCATCTGAACTGATCGGCTGGGATGTAGAGTGGATTAGAATATCAACACAGACAAATGTATGTGCATTCATAAACATCAACGCACACACACACACACATGCATTTGGAAATGAGCACCCCAAAGCAAACACACACACATGCAAATGAGGGAACCAAAGTAACCAGACGTAACACAAACATACATACACACACCCACATTCTCACAAACACATGCTAATTAATAGAAAACAAACAGTTACTTAGGCGGTCTGTAGGGACTGGATTATACTGTGTCTCTCCTTGCTGAACAAATTGCTCTCTAAATTCAATCAAACACACCAAGCGCTTGTGTGAGTCTATGGGAGCCTGTAATCAGCGTGGCAGAGACTGAAGATGAAAAAGGGGCAAAACAAAAAAATAAAATAAATAGCACAACAAATAAAAAAATT
>NW_019483705.1:0-668 GCF_002814215.2 Seriola lalandi dorsalis | reverse complement strand
TGAAAGGTTTCCATGTCACCTAAATGTCAAAAGGGATAAAAAAAAAAAAAAAAAGATTATTTGTTGTAAAGAAAATAAGGAAATAAAACAAGGCAAGTGTCCTGATTATTTTATGTAATGCTATTTATGTCAAGACAAGATAAACTGGCAATAATGCTTGGTACAATCATATCTTCATCTTTAGACTATACAGACCAAAAATACAATTCATTATCATCATTGATTCATATGGAATACTTGCAATTTAAATTCCAAGTGTAAAATTGCTAAGAAAAACTGCAATGAGATGCTGTCCTCAAATCTTTCAAGCCCTTTATACTGTACATACTTATAATTGTAGAGCTGTAGTAACTGGTCCAGCTCTGCCATTGCTGCAAGGCATCTCAAGTTTTCCTGCCCATACAGGTGCATTAGGGTGAGTGCCGAAACACGGTGTTGGTGCAGAGCGGAGGAAGTGGGATCTGCTGACTGCCTCTATCTTTTATTGAACAGTGTCATCTGATGCCAACAATGAAGCCGCTGCCTCATTATCTGTCCGCCTGCCAGGACCAGGCTCACACCCATGCACAAACCATGTGCCATTCATCCTATTCAGATATCCTGAAATGGCACGACTGGCACGTGCCTGTGTATGGATGTCAACACACACACAGACAGACACACACACA
>NW_019483704.1:0-668 GCF_002814215.2 Seriola lalandi dorsalis | reverse complement strand
GAAAATAATAACTACTACTAATAATAATACTATATTTATTTAAACTGTGATAAATACATATTTGTAAACAGTAGACTGAGATGTAGTGATGAAACCGATATCTTTCGTCACATTATTTTCAATAATAATAGTAATAAATAATTCTTTAAATGTTTAATACATGTATAATAAGAAGACATATTAGCATTACCATAATAAATAGCATAAACATTATTAGCATAATTGGCTTTAGCTCTTTGATAAATCAATATAATAATAATACTTATAGCTTAAACTGCAAATAACAACAAAAAATGTTTCTTTTACAGCATTAGCATTATTATTAGCATAGTTATTTATAGCGTTACATACACATGCATCAATATTATTATTAGTCCTTTTAACTCACTGTGGACAGAGACATGACGAAAATTACTAACTAAACACAAAACTTAATTTACAATGTTAGCATTACGAGCTGTTAGCATTACTTACATCTGTTAGCATGGTATACCATTGTGGTGGCGTTTTGTATTGTGAGTCAACTTGGCCTTTTAGACTCAACAGGTCTTTTACTTTCAGAATTTCTTTCTTATTTTTAGTGTTTTTTCTGTCCTTCAGTTTTTCACACAATTCCCATCAACACTAACAACATTACTGCAGCAGCCGGGAGTTATCTATTGGACCTT
>NW_019483703.1:0-668 GCF_002814215.2 Seriola lalandi dorsalis | reverse complement strand
TAACAACAATAAAAATGAAATATAAAAATAAAAACAATACAAAAGTGACAGTAGACAGTAGCAATGATGGTTGTATTACATGGAGTGAATACAACCTGTGTTGTGGAATCCTTTTCAGTTTGTTTATTGTTTATTTATCGATGCGCCCCTACTGGCCAATCAGTGCCAGATCATGTACAGACCTCAGAGTGATGCGAGGAACGACTGTCGAAGCTTTCATGTCTTTTGAACAGATTTTTCCAAACATATGCAACACTTCCTGATTTGACAGCTGCGGCTGATTACTGATTTTTTTAAGTTTGAAATGTTAAATGTGAAGGAATTCAGATTTAGGCCACGCCCACTTTAATCAGTCATTACAGGTATGAGTAATGTCACTCTCCAGCCAATGGCGACAGTACAGCTCCATGACAACTTTGATAGGCTGCAAAGGTTATCCAATATATGACCACTGACTGGTCAGTTTACCTGTTTAACAGGTGAGTGCAGAGCCTGAGCTTCTCTCAGCAGTAGCTGGTGCCATCTCACCTGGACAGAACAGGAGCAGGTATCTCACCAATGATTGGTCAGGTGTTGATAATTACAGCAGGTCCCTTCGCACAGCACCTGTTCTGTGTAGGGAGAGAACAAGACTCTCTAAATCTCTGGACATCACAAGTGGGAGTGTC
>NW_019483702.1:0-668 GCF_002814215.2 Seriola lalandi dorsalis | reverse complement strand
CACACACACACACACACACACACACACACAGAAACACAGAAACCAGATTGTTTCTAAAGAACTATATTTACATAATACTCTTGTTTTACAGAGAACCATATCAAAAGTATAAAATACTTACAAAAAATCCGCAGCAATATATAAAAATAACATCTATCTTCTCCAGATCATTAGGAAAGGCTTACATACAAAAAATATATTTATAGACATTTACACAGAGGAAACCCCGGGAGGCCGAGCGAGCGGCTGGAAGCCATTTGGATGAAGACGTGAAACCAGCCCCAAGCTGCTGCTGAGCAACAATAACATTACAAATAAAATAAGAACAGGACGCAGACGTCTCTCTGAAGAAGGTAAAAACAGTACAGTAGATAGAACGACCGGGTCACACTTCCACCTTAAAGCAGGGCGACCCGGTCACAGATCCGCCTTAAAAAACAAAACAGGACTGTAAATCAAGACTCAACACGTTGGTGTCTCGTGTTTTTAATCTGAAGTCAGAAAACATGTTTCAATGCTGCGTTCAAGACACGTTCTCACTGTGGGAAAGGCCAGAAACTCACACGACGTTGTGTTTTAAACACGGGTTCGTTTCAGCCCTGAAACTAGACTCCCAGGCAGATCTGACCGTTTTCTGTGTTTGTTGTTTGTTTGTTTGTTTGTTTGTT
>NW_019483701.1:0-668 GCF_002814215.2 Seriola lalandi dorsalis | reverse complement strand
ATAGAGGGTTCACCATAGCAACAAGCTGAGGTGAGTCACCAGCCCGTGCGTGTGTGTGTGTGTGTGTGTGTGTCTGTGTTACCTTGTACATTTGTGGGTTATGTCACTGCACTGATCACATATTGGTTAAAGACAATAAATAAATACCAGTTGAGACAGAGTGACCCAGACCAAACAATGTCACCACCCACCAACAGCCAGATGCGCATTTAACAAGACTATGTTTAAACCTAGTATATAGCTGGACCGTGTGTCACTGGGTCGTGTATGGCCTCCTCCTCATGAGGACGTATGTTGGATACGATCATACACAACAAAACAAAAGGTTAAAAGCTATATTTTCTTTCTACTAGGTGAACCACCAAGGCGCCCCGGTTAATTGTTAATTTAATAGCAGCCAGAAGCCGTGAACACAACATTGACATACAATCACCTTTTAAATTGATATGGCTATAATACTGTATATGGTCAGTGTTGCAGCCTGTAAGTGAGTTAACCAACAGCCTATAGAGGACACCAAAGTTTTCATCTTGCTATTCCTCCTGTGTAACTTTATATTGGTTCGACTTGAGGTTTCTGTAAAGGTTTGTGCTAATCTGCTACTCTTTTTATTTATCAACATTTATACAGTACATGTAAAAGTGTGTGGGACTTTGGTTTGATTTGTT
>NW_019483700.1:0-668 GCF_002814215.2 Seriola lalandi dorsalis | reverse complement strand
CCCGCCAAACCACTTTCATCTGCCTGTTCTGTACTGTCGCACTGTCTGCTTCCTCAGTCCTCCTCCTAGTTCATTCTTGTTTTCTCCATGGACCTGTCATTTTCCCTCTGCCCACCAGAGATCCTCAGACTTATTATATACCTATTTACATCTGCTCACCTGTTCCCTATCTTCAATTATCTGTGATTTCCCCACCCATTCAACAACCTGCCCCCAGTTCCCTCTTCACCCAAGCCAGTATATAAACCTGCCATTTTCACCAGCTTCTTGTTGGGTCATCTGCTTTTGTTCCTGCTAACAGTGTGTATTTTCCTGTGCCTCTGCCCACCTGTGTTCCTGGCAGCCAGCTTGTTCATCTCGTCTGCCCTTTTGAACTGCTGACTGAGAGTCCCCTCTCAGATATGAGATCATTGTCTCTCCTCTTGGGCCATTTTACAATTTTGGAGGTTTTCCAGGCACGTCCAACTGGTATGGGGAGTTCAGGGCAGACCCAGAACTCGCTGGAGAGATGATGCAGTAGATCTCACCTGGCCTTGGAACGCCTGGGAGGAGCTGGAAAATGTAGCTGGGCACAGGGATGTCTGGACTACATTGCTTAACTTGCTGCCACTGCGACTTGACTCTGGATAAGTGAAGTGTGGCAAAATCCAGCATTAACCTCCCTTTTT
>NW_019483699.1:0-668 GCF_002814215.2 Seriola lalandi dorsalis | reverse complement strand
GTCTAGTCGCGCTGCTGTAACACAATCGATCTTCAATGCAGCCTCTGAAGGATGAGAGAAGTGGGACACAGCTACAGCTTTGTTTGTCATGTTTTTGTATCTGCTCCCGCACTTTTGTCACAGTTGTAATGTAAGTGTTACATTTGTTGTCTAGGCTGTGGTCTGAAGTGCAGAGAGAGCCCTCTAGAGCTGGTGTTTGTGATCGACAGCTCTGAAAGCGTGGGACCGGAAAACTTTGAGCTGGTGAAGGACTTTGTGAATGCTCTCATTGACCGGGTCTCTGTGAGCCGAGAGGCTAGCCGGATCGGCGTGGTCCTCTACAGCCACGTGGACATGGTGGTGGTCAGTCTGCAGCAGCAATACAGCCAGGAAGATGTCAAGGCCGCTGTCAGGAAGATGCCCTACCTAGGTGAGGGCACCTTCACTGGCAGCGCCATCCACAGAGCAAACCAGCTGTTCCAGGCCTCACGCCCTGGTGTGAGGAAAGTGGCGGTGGTGTTGACCGATGGGCAGGCCGACCCACGTGATGTCATGCAGTTTGAAGAAACAGCCACACAGGCCCATGCAGAGGGGATCGAGATGTTTGTTATCGGAGTGGTGAACAGGACCGACCCTCTGTCCGAAGAGTTCCAGGCTGAGATGAACGCTATCGCCTCTGATCCCGATGA
>NW_019483698.1:0-668 GCF_002814215.2 Seriola lalandi dorsalis | reverse complement strand
TTTGCAGAGGTTAGAAAAATATGTTTCTCTCTCATCTTACACACAGACTCTGATGTAAATCTAACGTTTGCAGGGGAAGAAAATAATCAAGATATTCTCCACAGCAGGAACCTTTCTGACCCACAGTGAGATCAGAAAACAGTGAGCAACAAAACAAAGAAAAGAAATTGGGAATAAAATAACCACGGTGGGAGGACAGTGCAGCAGCGTGACGCCCTCAAACAAATGTCAGTGAGTGGATTTCAGAAACGACATCATCTCTTTTGTCCGGGAAACAAAAAGAACCAGCAGGTCAGCCGTGTTTCGTGTTCCTGGATTCCTCTCACACAACACAACTGTTGACAGCTGCATTACACCAGCGATGAGGCTCGTTCAGCAGAGATGGAGGAGGGAGGGAGAAGCAGAGTTGTTTCTGTGTGCGAGCGCCGCAGACGGCGTTTACAGCTCAGGCTCTCTCAGCTCTCCTCCGCCCGTGACTCTGGACTCGGCTCCTGCGTCTCATGTTCTCGTAGCTCCACCAGCTGCTGCAGTTTTAATGTTATACATGGATAATCACAACTTCAACAGCAGAACATTTAACTGTCGTGGAGCTCTGATGTTCAGACTTTATCCTGTCTGCACCACAATCAGGATCACTTCCTGATAAAAGAAACAGCTGGATGGAGAGT
>NW_019483697.1:0-668 GCF_002814215.2 Seriola lalandi dorsalis | reverse complement strand
AAGTAAAGCCCACTGCTGGTGCTGGCCAGAGGTCACTGATTACATGGTCTTGTCAGGGTCTGTTAGGTGTGTAGGCCTACATGCTGACACGCTCAGCCTAATGAAGTGCCAGATTTGACAACAAGATATGCCCGTATGAGATCACAGGGCCATCAGAAACAATAGGATTCTACCTCTAGAAGACACCAATACACTCCAGACTTCATGTTAATCCAGCCAGTCAATGATAAGATATCTTGACCTGATGGTGACAGTAGACAAAAGGTCAGAGTCTCATGAAATTTTCTGAGGACGATGACCATCCATACCACTTTACATGACAATCAGGACCGTAGTTACAACAAGCCTTCCAAAATATGTTGTTTGTAACTGTCCTCCAAAACCAACAAGTGTAATTTTCTTATCTGACTCCCCTATTAGTGGGACAACATCATTTGTCAGTGTGTTCCAAAACTGTTACAAACCACTGTTGCTAAAATGAAACCATTATATGACCTTACACCTCTAAGGTTAGGGTTTGGTAAGATTTATGAACAAGAAGGACTTGGTGAGTAGTTTATCACTTGAGTACTTTGTCACTTGAACATAAACATATATTATGTTGCTATTGGGTGTTTCCTGAAGTCACCAGTGTTGTTGTTTTTTTGGAGGATGAGTTTGTGGTTGTC
>NW_019483696.1:0-724 GCF_002814215.2 Seriola lalandi dorsalis | reverse complement strand
AAATCTACAGGGGCCCCTCCTGACAGCAAATTCTCCTTGTACAATACACTTGCTCCCACACACACACACACACACACACACACACACACACACACAGAGAAAACCCTGTAGAGGTTCAGAGCTGGTGCACTGAGGTGAGCAGCACTCCAGCGAGGCCAGCAGAGGAAAGCTTGTTTGCCCTTTCTTTTAATTTATTGTGTGTATTCAACAACGGGCCCAACTGGTTCTCTCTTTCTGTGGTTAATCCCCTTTTTCATTATCATCCTCTTCTTTTCATTTGCCTCTGAAACACAGCTTAGCGCCAAACACTGCGCAAAACACTAGCGGGATTTCCAGAGTGTGGTGTTTCTTTTCTTTCTCTGGGATCTGTAAAGCTGCTTTCGCTAAGAAGTCAGTTTTGTTCTGTGGGATGATCGTAGGTCATTGTAGGACATGTCTTTATGTTGAGGTCTATGCGGTATAACACTGGAAGCTCACAGCTGTACAGTGTGACTGCCAATATGATCGAGGTGACGACGTGATTTTTCACAGCAGCTTCAGGTGCAGCTGTCGGTAAACGCTGAAATAAAAACCACTAAGACCGGGGATCCGCTACGGAGTATTGTTTTTCTTGGAGTAAATTAAGTCAGCAACAGGGAAAACTCACAAACAAGCTGAAATCATCTGGAGCAGCCTGTAATCTAGTGAGAACATGGCAATGGTTGACATTTTTGAATTTATTTTT
>NW_019483694.1:0-668 GCF_002814215.2 Seriola lalandi dorsalis | reverse complement strand
AGCTAATGTGCGCTAACAAGGCAGTGTAGTCGCAACAGCACATGTGGATTAAGATCTACATATTTACTTACTTTACGTCCAAAAACCTGGACAGATTGCAGGGGACCTTTAGCTGGCATGTTTCTATAACACACAAGACAAGATAGTTACATAAGAGACCAGGGAATAAGTGCAATTTATTCAATTTTATCGGATCGGGCTGAAGAGCATACCGTCTTCAGCTGGGCTGCCGTACGAAAAGACCGATTGGGGTTTCCGAGCTCGAAATCAGGGGTATTGCACGACACTTCCGACGTGATTGGTGGTAGGGTTTTACGACAGTGATTCTCGCTTTACATCCATTTTAACCCCTAACCATCTGAACTAGCGCTTGTCAATAGAAGAAGTTGAAGGTTGTGTATCTTATTACTAGAAACTACTTCTCGGGCTCTTTTCAGACCGCTGTTGTACTGAAAATTGGTCAACATGCGTCTTTTCCCCAAAAAGATGCACACACTAGTATGCATATGAGTTAGTTTGAACAGCTTATTGTAAAGACTAGAGGTTACCATGCAGTAGTATTACTTACTTTACTTTTGTGCGGCTTATATAGTTTGTATTAATAAAAATAATTTAAAAAAACATTATTTGATTTTCTCTAAGAATATAAAACAAGTTGGGGAATGATG
>NW_019483693.1:0-668 GCF_002814215.2 Seriola lalandi dorsalis | reverse complement strand
CAAAATTTATAATTCAATCCTTTTTGTTCATTACAACTTGGATCTTAGTCTTGTGGGTTTTACCATTTCCAGAGTGATAGCTGATTTCTGGGGACTCAGTGAAGTGTGACAGGGCCAGGACATGAAACATGAAACATGAAACATGAAACATGAAACAATGAGTCACCTGAAATGTTACTAATAATCTCTTATTGCACCAGAAAACTGTGCACACAGCTTTGGTAAGTATGATGGGTCAAAGCTGAAGGACACTGTCTATGAACTGATATTATTACATTTGACTGTGGGTTTGTGTTTTTAAAGGGGTCATATCATGCTCATTTCCTGCTTTATATTTAAGGATCACCTAAATGATGATTACTTACTTTAATGTTCCTAAACTAATGACTGTAACTTATAACTTCACTTGTTGAACACAAACTCCAAAAGCATCAAATTATCTTCAATTAAACCAGAACAGTAATTTTTCCACAAAACACAGGCTGTGGATTTTGTCTCCATCACTTACAATGAAATTACAGAAATAATCACAGTGAACAGCAACTCACTGTAGCTTCAAATACAAGCTGAGGACAGGAGGAAGGAGTTAGCCTGGCTCTGTCCAGAGCTCAGAGCTACTAACAGGCCAAAACACATCAGCTGCTGACACACAGGAAGGTCTGTGGGCC
>NW_019483692.1:0-732 GCF_002814215.2 Seriola lalandi dorsalis | reverse complement strand
AGGAGTTGATTCACCAATGGCGAATTTAAATAATTGATTGTGCAAGTAATTAGTCAATAATTGCTTTGCTCTGTATGGCTCAGTCCTATAACTTTAGCAATTATCTATAAAAGCAGTTAACAGTCAAGGAGAGACAGCAGGAGAGGAAATGGCCCATTTGAGTCGAATAAACTTTTTACAAGGACGGGATGAAATTGGCTTGATTGGCCTAGAAAAGAAAACAAACTGTAATTGGATCAATAATTCAATCCATCGATATATTTAGAGTTTTTATCTCTGTGTTATTGTTATGGCATTAATGACTTTACTAGTGAGGACTCCTCCCTCAAGTATCTGATTTACTGTGTCCAACGTGCAAATGAATCTCAGTGTTTAATCTCTCATTATAGAATGATTAATAAAACTTGGACGGGCTTCTATGCATTTTAAGAGACATGCCTGTGGGCCCAAGATGTAATTAATCCATCTGTCCACACCCCCTCCAGTACTAAAGGAAATATGGAGGAGATGCCTTTTGCAGAGGTCACCAAAAAATCTGGCTAATGTATGTAGTGATAGCCTAGTGAAATCAAATTATTTGATGCCAATGTAATTTTGTGTGTGTCTGTGTGTGTGTATGTGTGTGTGTGTGTGTGTGTGTGTGTGTGTGTGTGTGTGTGTGTGTGTGTGTGTGTGTGCAGCAGGACAAAGACACTTTTTTTTCTCAGAGTTTCTTTGATTTGAATGGGTTGA
>NW_019483691.1:0-668 GCF_002814215.2 Seriola lalandi dorsalis | reverse complement strand
CCTGCCGACCTGCTTTTTTGGAACATCCCTTAAAAAGTTTCCAGTGCCCAGTATTTCATCTGCCTTTTATATGCGGTGGCAGCTCTACGGTGAGTAAATAGTTGCTAATACAGTCACTGCTCAGCAACAGCTCCAGGTCTTCTGATAGGAGAGGTGAGACTGAGCTCAGGCAGCAGAGATGAAGAGAAACTTGTCATATCTTTCAGGTGCTGATCTGCAGGAACTACCGGGGAGATGTTGACATGTCAGAGATCGAGCACTTCATGCCCATCCTGATGGATAGGGAGGAGGAAGGAAACCTGTCTCCGATCCTGGCCCATGGAGGAGTCCGCTTCATGTGGATCAAACACAACAACCTGTACCGTATCTTTGACAGGTCCTCAGGGTCCTGGATCATCCTCTTTACAAAGTGCACTCTGAGTCACTGTGAGAATCAAGGTCTGTAAGAAAAGCAAACACATGTAATTCACCTAAAAGGATTTTTACTGAATCAGTTCAGAGTGAAACAGTCAGAACACATCAATAAAGGGCATCAAGGGAGTAATCTTCACTGGAAACCACAGGACACTTTGTAGAATGTTATTGTCCCTTAAATCTCTCAGTGTGGTCTGATCGTCCAGCTGCTGAAATCCAGATGAGAGAGAACAGAGGTGCTGAGAAACATGTTG
>NW_019483690.1:0-668 GCF_002814215.2 Seriola lalandi dorsalis | reverse complement strand
AGCCTGTCATCACAATTTTTTCTTCCTTTCTGGTGGATCAATCAGTAATTATACCATGGAGGGAAAATGTAGGGTAAAGACTGCACAAGGCAGTTTGAGAATAGGCCCATATTATATCAATAAGATCAAATACATGTTGCTGGGAAGTCAGATTTTACACTCATTCAGGGATGTAGGCGCCTTATTTCTTGTATGTTGGTGCTTTTGAGTGTCTTGACAGAAAAGGATGGTATTAAATGTCAGAGTGCTGTCATGCAGTACAATGCATCAACAATCTTTTTGTATATTAAAGAAATCCTGCATTAGTCTGCAATTGTTTGTTTTTTCTGGTCAATGTCTGAAGTCTTTGCCCCTCTCTTTTGTTCCTCATTTCTTCTTTTCTTCATCCTTTTTGCCATCTGGCTTGTTTCCTGTCTGGGAAGCCAGGGAGCCCATGGCGTTGCGGATGGCCTCATTGTTTGGGTCAACGCCAGGCAGGTTCTCCAAGACACTCTGAAGGAAATCTGGGTCTTGCATCACGTCATAGTCATCTTCTTCCTATTCAATTACAATATAGGATACAATCAATTAAGATGGATCCGGTCTTAATTTAACATATTTTAAGATCCCAAGAGTCCAATGTTCAGTCATGCTTCATGTGAAGGTAAATGTATGCGTGTGCGCGCGCG
>NW_019483689.1:0-668 GCF_002814215.2 Seriola lalandi dorsalis | reverse complement strand
TACAGAGGGAAAATCTTTCATCTAAACCCTGATGTGTAATTAGCATCGACAGCGTCAGCAGCGCCTCGCACAAACAAACGGCAGGAACAAAAGATATGAAAAACAGCTTTCACAAAAAAAAACTTTAAATAGAATAAACTCAATCTGACCCGACATATTTCAAATAAAAAAGCATTTTCATAAATACATGTAGTTACATAAAGAGCAGAAATAACAAGTGTAGCATACGCAGCGGGGCGTCGCGGCGTGTGGATACTGTACGTGGTATTTGGTTTAAATAAATACTCGATTGCCCCGTTTTGGTAAAAACACTCATTCCAGCAGGTTTCAGAGAGAATCAGAAACAAACACATTCAGTTGTAACTATATGGTTGAAAGACACTGCAGAGTATTTAAAGCTGGATATAGAAAATACATGTCAGAGAAGAACATTCATGTCCGGTCAGATCAGACGCAGCAGACTCTCCGTCAGACAGGAAGTGACCTCTGTCTGTGATTCGGAAGAAATTAATTTAGTATTTTAACTTTCCATTTTCAACGTTAAAAACACAGAGACTTAATTTTCCTCTGGATTTGTGACGGTGGTGATCTGCAGGATGTAACCTGCGAGAGACCGTGAGGCAGGACGGAGACACGAGCGGCGTCCGAATCCTTCAGAGGACGCCGCC
>NW_019483688.1:0-668 GCF_002814215.2 Seriola lalandi dorsalis | reverse complement strand
CATCATTTATATAAGGCGCTCTTTGCAAGTCTTGCAGCTGCACACAGAGCTGCTGCTGCTGCTGCTGCTGCTGCTGCTGCTGGGTTTGCAAATGAGCCCTCTGAGTTTCCTGCGCTCTGATTGGCTCGTTCAGACTCAGGTCGCTGTAAGTGGCTGCTGACCGCGGAGCTGTAAAAGGAGGCGAACGCAACAGGGCTGAGATCTTCACTCAGCACATCTGCCTGTGTAGACCGCTGCCCCGAAACACAACTCAACCACGAACCGGGACATTTTCTTCTTCATGGGCAGAATTATTTCCTTTGGACGGAAGCTGACACATCAGAAGTGAGTGTTGACTGCTTTAATATTTTGTTGTGATCTCTTACAGCGGCGTTATGTCTGTGTGATCTTGTTTTAAAACTGGTGTGTAATTTTTCTTGCAGGGACTGAATTTTACAGATGAGAGGAAAAGAAATGGTGAGTTCACTTTTTTGACTCTTATATCTCTTCTCTTTATTTCAGACTGTGGCTACTATTTGCTCGTGTGTTTCTACAAACAAAGTGAAGAGTAGTAGTTGATCTGTATGCAAGATTAGTCCGGCAGTTCCAACATATGCAGGCAACAGATGTCAATGCATCACTGCAGCAGAAGGCTGAACCGTCAGTGATGCTCAGATGCCTCTATATAG
>NW_019483687.1:0-668 GCF_002814215.2 Seriola lalandi dorsalis | reverse complement strand
TGAGCTTTAAATTCTCCTCTACAGGTGCAGCCAAGGCTTCAAGGAGCCCAACCACAGGCTTTTGGGATGAACATAGACAACAGGATGGACCTGAGGTTGTCACACTGCAAGTCTGGCCAGCTGGCTCCATACAAGTATGTATGTGACTAAGGTACAATTTCCTCCATCTCATGAATCATTTCCATCTTTCCCAGTAATATTTTGGTACATTTTGTCTTTCATATGCTGAGCTGACAATGACAGACTGATTGTGCTGAGCACATAAATCGTTACTGAATCAGGTGAACAAATACATTGCGCTGACATAACAAAGCAAGACAATGCTATAATTGTGTTTCGGAAAATTAGACGTCTGCTTAGGACAGTGCTCTTAAGCAGAGTAAACTTATGAATACAGACAAATTAAAGAAGTTGCTCTCCAGATGTTTACATGCTGCTTGTGCAGTGTATCCTGTGGAGAGTTACTGACTGACCTGTGGTTTGTGGTAGAATAAGAAAATTAAATATCTACCTTGAATACCAATTTTGCTTCAGTAGTTAACTTGTTTTATGATTTTGTGTGCTGCTTTGTGTGTTTAAAGTTCTAATTTTTAACATGTTGTTGGGTCTGAGCTCTATTAGTAACTGGAAATCATTAGTACTCGGCCTCACACGGGCGGCACCATTAT
>NW_019483686.1:0-710 GCF_002814215.2 Seriola lalandi dorsalis | reverse complement strand
ATGTGTAAGCACGAAACCAGAAATATGCATCCGCGTTCTTTTCATCAGAACTATAAAGCCGTGCGTACGCATGTTTCCGCTTCGTAAATCTCACTCATTGAGAAATTGATCGCACGTGCACAAGCCTCATTTACACTCCCACAATTAGGCATAAAATGAATGAATGTCTACACCACAAGTTATCAGACACCACATTAAAGAAAGACGAAAAAGATGTGTAATTTCACCGATTGTGAAATTGAGGCTCTTAGGTAAAAACGTGCAGTAAACTTGAGCACAGTCACTCCAAATGTAAAGTCCTGTTTTACTCTGAACTTCATTTATTGGGAGAAGAGACGTCATAATTAGGCCGCCAGACGGGCGTCTAAAATTGTGATTAGTAAATATTAAAATGATATGGAATCAGTTTCCAGAATGACTCACAATAAATAATAAGATATTAAATGATGCTAAAGGAAACATGGAGCACATAAACATGCATTGTAAAATTCTTATTGCTGTGTAAACGGCAAAACTTAGGCTATTTATGTTACATGTCTTGTATTTTCACTTCACTGTAACTAACTTGGATCGCTTCGGAAAACTGTGTGCACGCATGGTCAAAGGAATGCATGAGGTGCGCACATTCTGCGTTTATAAATACAAATTTATGTGCAGGAAATGGCGCACACATGGTTTTGTGTGTGTGTACGCATCATTTATGCATCTGG
>NW_019483685.1:0-778 GCF_002814215.2 Seriola lalandi dorsalis | reverse complement strand
GCTTCACAAGCTTAACGTGGATGGAAAATGAATCTGTGTCGGGCGCTCGTTGTTATTGTTTGATGACCTAATATTTCAAGTTTCAAACTAATGGATCAAGTTCAGGAAAGTCTGTGAGTTAAACAATTAAAAAAGTTGATTAATGAACTGAATCAGAAACTGGGTCAAATTCAGCAACATCCAGAGGTGGAAATCCTGGACCTGGATTATACTAATAATCAACCTTCAAATTTACCTGAAAACATTTACACATTTATATGTTTTTACATATAGATTCTTTTTACAGTACATCAGCTCCAGGCAGCAAATGTTGAGGAGTGACTGTTCGACCATCAGCTGATGTCGCTCGTCAGCTGGAAACTCGAGCTCCTGTGACTCAGTGGAAGATGCTCTGATTAGTAACGAACCGACCAATCACGTGCCGCCATGACACATACACATGTAACACAATCGCTGCTTTAGATCAACAGTGACATAACAACGTTACACAACCTCCATCGTCATCATCGCTGTTTATCTTCAGCATTAAATTCAATATGTGGAAGAGCTGCAGGTTTGTTTTCAGTGTCCTGACCCTGAACGAGACCTGATGTAACTTTAAAGCTCCTCCAGTGTAAAGGTCTGTGTCCATGTGTAGTGTGATTATAGATCAGCTCTAGCTTCTATATTAATACTGTGAAAGTATCAAAGCCTCAGTCCACAGAGAAATGCACACAGCCTGTATTCAGAAACTGAGCCTTAAAACCAGCCGTCAGGACTTCTGGAACTTTGTGATGTC
>NW_019483684.1:0-668 GCF_002814215.2 Seriola lalandi dorsalis | reverse complement strand
TCCACTAGAACCAGACTGTGTTCTACTGTCAGTTAAAGTCTGAGATCTGTCTCTGAACACACCTGTTGTACCTGGTCTGAGATGAACTGGACTGACCTCTGACCTCCTGCAGGTGTGGACGAACAGACCATCATCGACATCCTGACCAGACGCAGCTACGAGCAGCGCAGAGAGATCGCCTTCGAGTACGAGCGAATCGCCAAGAAGGTGAAAGACGTTTCAGCTTTAATGAACGTGGAGAATAAACTGAGACACGATCAGCAGAAGATCCAGATAATCAGAGTTGTATTTTATATAAGTTCAGTTGATGTGTATAGATTATGAAACAAACACTTATTTTAAGTGATCTTTATGTGCTGTTCATCTTTTCATCCTTTAATCTAAACAGTGACTTCAGGGTCAAATTATCTTTTCTTTCTTTAAAAATACATTTAAAAACATATTTTAAATCTGTGTACGTTTTCAGGATCTGATCACGGCCCTGAAGGGGGCGCTGTCCGGCTCTCTGGAGTCTCTGATGCTGGGTCTGATGAAGAGCACCGTTCAGTACGACGCCTCCGAGCTCAAAACCTCCATGAAGGTCAGAGGTCACGCTTCAGCTGCGATGTGTCTGTCTGTTTTCCATCAGGCCCGTAGGTGGCGCTCTGCAGCGGCGCTGATTTAAACGT
>NW_019483683.1:0-669 GCF_002814215.2 Seriola lalandi dorsalis | reverse complement strand
AATAAATAAAATGTATTATTTTTATTATTAGATGAAAACAGCTGTCTGCTGTAGCTGGAATCAGTGTTAATAGGAGGCAGAAAAACCAAAACAATGATTCAAAAAAGGCTACAAGGTTCTGAGGAGCTGCCTGGGAGAGAAGGGTTGGGTGGGTTGTTACTAATAGCAACCTCTTTTACATAATACATAATTATTTGATTCATTGGTAATATAAAAGATATTGGTTAGTGCAGCTTTAAAGTATTTAGTTTGGGCTAAAAAGTCTCGATCTTTGGCCTGAAAGTTGTCTTACTTCCCCACAGAATGACAAGCTGAAAACACTCATTGTTGTAACCAGAGGTCAAAGCCAAAGAATGCGTTTCCTTGTTGTCATGAACACAGGATTATACCTTCATCTCTTTGTTGTAAAACATTAGAAATCATGATATAATTTGACAGAAGGCTACCTATCAGCATGTTCATGTCTCCCATTTACCTCCCTCTGCCTCGCTCAGGTATGTGGAGTACTTCAGCGGCTTGCTCTCCGGACACATCAAGATCAACAACAAACCCTTGTTCCTCCATCACGTCATCATGCATGGCATCCCCAACTTCGAGTCTAAAGGAGGTGAGGGTCGTGCACAGATACTCGCTCGCGCAAAAGCATTTTCATACACCTTATTTATTTTT
>NW_019483682.1:0-669 GCF_002814215.2 Seriola lalandi dorsalis | reverse complement strand
TTATCCTGCTGTTTGTTTGGTTTGATGACTCAAATGGGTAACAACAAAAAAACCCAATCAATTTTCAAAAGTATGCTAGCAGTGGGGCTAATGTTGCTAAACCCACCTAGCTTAATTGTTGCAGACTGTTGTATGTACTGTGATGTTGAGTTTCTCAGTATTTGCATAATTTTCAGTATGAGCTCATTAACATTGCAGTCTCTATAGAAAACACCTGATGTTACCTGGATGGTACCTTGTACCCTCTGACAGAGTTGTGTGGCCCTTGACTCTGTTGCTCTGACATTGCACATCTGTTCACAGCTGGGAGCTGTTGCAGTCTTTGGTCTGGACTTGTTGACTTGCAGGTTCCTGCCCTGTTTCCTTCTGTGTATTGGTCCACATTAGTCAGCTTACTGTCTTTCTGCTCCACTTGCTTGGCATACACGTGTTTTAGCATTAGGTAGTGTGACAAACCTGAGAACCTATTGTAATTTATTCATTCCTTTAAATTGGATTGAAACAATCTGGTGTCATTTTACCTTTAGTCTGTGCTCCAGCAGAATTATACATGTATATTAATTGGCTTTTTTCTCCAAAACAAATGTCCATCATCTAATCAACATTATGTTTTAACTCTGTTTGTACTGACCGTCCTTAGTAGTAACACCTAAGCTATTCCTACTTTGT
>NW_019483681.1:0-669 GCF_002814215.2 Seriola lalandi dorsalis | reverse complement strand
GGGGGTTGGGGCCTTGGGGTTGACAGCTGTGGATGAGACCGCGGTGCTGAGTCAAGACAATTACTGCTCTGGGATCAGGTGAGGAAGCAGCAGCAGGATCTGCTCACTGGGCGATTCCTGCAGGTCCGAGGTTATCTCGTGATTTTACTGGATAGTGAACGGTTATGAATCTTTTAGTGCACAGCTGCTGTAATTAAAGGTTGAGGTCAGCAATCAGTCATCTGTATGTAACTCAGTTTCAACGACACTCCACAGGAAACAGATGAAACTCTGTAGAATCGAGACTGATGAAGCGTCAGCGCAGACCTGAGAGACCCATACATTTACAGTATGTACATTCAGAACGCCGCTGCAGTGCCGCTCACTCACCGTTTCTTTCTTTTAATCTGTACCAACTTCCATGAGCTGAGAGCTGCACCCTCCCACCCTCAGCCTGCTCTGAAAACAACCTTGTACAACCTGAGGGTTTTTCTCAAAAACTCGATGTTCACTAAAACCTTTATTTCTTATTCTGAAACAGAAAGAAACATCAACTGAAAACCAGTCGAGACCTTAAACCTTCAGCTTTGACTGTAAATCACTGCCTTTGTCCTGGAAACTGGACATGGCAGGAAACATCTCAAAGGTTTCACTTCAGTTCTTTTTTTTTTTTTTTTTAATGTTTGTGGA
>NW_019483680.1:0-669 GCF_002814215.2 Seriola lalandi dorsalis | reverse complement strand
CATCACATCACATCACATCATCACATCACATCACATCACATCACATCACATCACATCACATCACATCACATCACATCACATCATCACATCACATCACATCACATCACATCACATCACATCACATCACATCACATCACATCACATCATCACATCACATCACATCACATCACATCACATCACATCACATCACATCACATCACATCACATCATCACATCACATCACATCACATCACATCACATCACATCACATCACATCACATTACGAAGGTTTAAATCATTTAACCTGGTTTTTAAAATGTGTTTTTTTCTGCAAACTGTAAAATCCATCTTTGCTGATGCAGATTTGGCCGCTGCAGATGCTTAAACGCACCGAGAGGGAGAGATTCTTCTAAATGATCCACACTTCCATTTGCCAGGTCGCCCCAGGATAAAGTAACGCTGATTAAACAAAAGATAAAGTCCATTAAATGCTGACTGTGATGGAGCACTTCTCTGCCTGGAGGGAAGGACATTGATCAAAATCCAAACTGGCTGAGACGTCAGAATGGAGACTCGTCCCTCAATCTGAGACGAAATTACAGAGACTGGAATCCAAACTGGTTCGACGTCACCACACCAGTGAAGTCTCTGGACCACAGGCTACTAATTAAACCAAACGGACCGATCCAC
>NW_019483679.1:0-752 GCF_002814215.2 Seriola lalandi dorsalis | reverse complement strand
AGGTGGGCGGGGCTTGGTGACTGCTTTGTTGTGACATCACAAAGTTCCAGAAGTCCTGACGGCTGGTTTTAAGGCTCAGTTTCTGAATACAGGCTGTGTGCATTTCTCTGTGGATTGAGGCTTTGATACTTTCACAGTATTAATATAGAAGCTAGAGCTGATCTATAATCACACTACACATGGACACAGACCTTTACACTGGAGGAGCTTTAACCCACCAACTGATGCTGAGCGGCTCCCGACCTCGAGTGTTTCTGAAAATACAGCGGACACTTACAGCCCCAGTTAAATGCATCATCATCAGCTTTTCAAGGAGCTCCTCTTTAAGTCTTTTAGTTGCCACATCACAATCTCATCACTGCTTGAGTTTTAAACTCAGTGAAAGACGAATCCTCCTTTTTCTCTAGGCTGAGGCCGAGCTCCAGCCCTTCTTCATCCAAACAGCCTGATGATGATGATGATGATGATGATGTCAGGCCTCTGGCAGCATGTTCAAAGAGACTGAACTGAGCCAGAGTGGCCAAATCAAACCGGCTGTGGATGTATGGAGGGCATAAATGTGGGCAATAAAAACCAGATGGAGGCAATAAAACAACCCTCTGAGAGCGTGTGTGAGGATTTCATTTCCACTGTTTCAAAGATTAAAGACGTTCTCCAGTCTGCGCTTTAAAGTGGAAATAATCAAACTCTTATAACTCCTCTCAAATTAACCTAAACCTCCAGAGCTTCCACAGCCCCCACATTTAGACTTG
>NW_019483678.1:0-669 GCF_002814215.2 Seriola lalandi dorsalis | reverse complement strand
TATGCCTCTTAGGTCCTTTCGTTTCACGCTATGTGTGTGTGTTGTAAGATAACTTCAGGTCTGTCTTGCAAAATACATAATACTGTATGTCCCAAAAAACTTCCTGGTTAAATTAATGAATAAATAAATATGAACTTGTTGTCACACACAGAGAAAGTTTCCGCTCTGCTGGTTTGTAAAGAATCAGTAGTTACCTGGTTCGATCACTGGTTCTGACTCAGCTGCTGCTGTTGCTTTCTCAGTCTGTGGCTCTTCTAAAAACACAAACATCAACATCAGTGAATCTCAAGTTAAGATACAATATCTACTGAGGGATTCAAAACGAGATTTGATCATTGCGCATTATTTGATCACATAGTATTTTGTGAGTGTCATTTGATAGAGCAGGCCCATTATTAATCATGAATTTCCCCTAGGGGATAAATAAAGTATCTATCTATCTATCCATCCATCCATCCATCTGTTTATCTGCTGCAACCCTTTAAACAGCAACAGAGTTTTGTTGACGATTTCTTACCACTGATTCAGAAATGCAGCAATTAGAATAATGACCTGAAACTACTGAAATGTAACAGTGTTACAGCAGTTTACACGTAGCAATGATTCACTGTGTTCAAAATCTGACTATAACTGAAGCTGGTACTAAGCGGCCTGAGTAAGTGACAAAAC
>NW_019483677.1:0-669 GCF_002814215.2 Seriola lalandi dorsalis | reverse complement strand
TCGCCTGTTTTAGAGTCTGTTGGTCAAACTGGGAACAAACATCTCCCAGTTTAATTTTGCAACTGGATTTTCAGGATTTAGATAGTTATAAAATCTCTTTCAATTCAGTTTCACTGTAATAAACTTTATTGACATGTGATTTAAAAACAACAATCCCCAAAGCAACGACACATATGAAACAATTTGTCAGTCAGAATTCAACCTGATCCGAGAATAAACCCTAAATCCTCTGATAATGACACGGAGCTCCTCCTGCTGGATGAAAGACGGTACTACAGGCAGACTGAGTAATCAATATAAAACACTAAAACCATACCACACACCCTTCCTCCTCTCTCTTCTAAATTCATTTCTACTTCCTGCTTCTTTTCCTCACCTGTCAGTGCTGTTTCCCTCATCTGCCTCCTCTCCTTCACTCCTCTGTCCTCGTCTCCTTCTCTCCTCACAAGGATTAATAAATAAAGTAAACAGAATCCTTGGAAGAAACCTCACGCTGCCCGGCTTTGATTTCATGCTGCATCACAAAACACAAGTCAGGTGGTGACAGCTGAAGCTTAAACTTTATTCAGAGCAGAAACACAAATTATCAACAACATTTAACAGTGAAACGGACAAACGCAGATTTCCCCCGCCGAGTCTCCGTTTAGTCACAAGTGCTGTTGCAAGGAG
>NW_019483676.1:0-669 GCF_002814215.2 Seriola lalandi dorsalis | reverse complement strand
GAGAGAGAGAGAGAGAGAGAGAGAGAGATAATATGTTACAGGTTTTTACAATCATTTTCACACTTGTCTCAACACCATGTCAGCCACATCAGTAGACTGTGTGAATTGAACTGAGCACCCTTTTGCATTAATTTGATATAAAAGGAATTCAATGACTCAAGATCCAGTAAAAAGAACAATAATAATAATAACAATAATAATAATATTTTTTCTATCTCAGTAATTGTGTATTTTGAAACAAATTTAAAAAATAAATTATTATCACCATTGAATTACTGTATATTAGCTGCTCAAAACTTATGTGCATTAATACTGTAATGTCAAAAGTGCAAAAAATGGAAATGAACTTGTGCACTCTTACATCATTTTATGAAGAAAGAAATAAAGCTTAGTAGACACAAAATTGAGGAGAGATGTGGGAAATGAAGAATCTGATGTGAGTTACTCATGATGGTCTGCTGCCAGGAACCGTGAGTCAGAGCTGACATGGTGAGAAGCTCATTCATGTGAGTGTTTGTCCATATGTGTGAAAAGCAGAAACAGAGATAAGTGTGGTGTTTGCGTGTCTCTCTCTCGCGCTCTTTCTCTCTTTTAAGCACACACAAACACACAAACACACACACACACACACAAACACACACACACACACACACACACACACACACACAC
>NW_019483675.1:0-669 GCF_002814215.2 Seriola lalandi dorsalis | reverse complement strand
TCTGATTCGCTTCTATTAACCCGGAGGTGGGGGAGGAGGAGCAAATAAAACAAGATCTAAAAAGAATCGATAAATGTTTCATCAGATTTAAAAGACGGCGTTAGCCTCAGTTTTATGGGTGCTGGGCTACAGTTTCAGGGTGGCCAAGTCCTTGGGTTTAAAAGAAAGGTTTATGGTGCTGTAAACATAGCCCAATTCTCTTTTCCATTTCGACCACATAAAGTCGTGACACATCAGTAAATCTAGACGGGAGAGTGGAAGCTCTTTGCCCCCCGCTCTATCTCCTCTTCAGGTTTCTCTCCTTACTATTGCAGTCAAGAGCACATGAAGGGTAAATGGCAGGATCAGGCTCTGAGTTAATTGTGAATTGTAGCAAAGAGGAGCCGTTCTCAGAGGTGACATAACCTAATACACAGCACAACCACGTACCGGACAATTATTATCTATCGACCATGATAGATGTAAAACTGCACCTGGTCAGTTATTAAAACTCATGGATATTTTTTTTTTCTCCATGAGTGAAATAATTTGACTATAAAAATGACACTCTATGCAGCCGTAACAGTCTGAGTCATTAGATGTGGAAATGATCAAACCTTGATACTGAAGTCTGCATCTAGGTTTAACAAATAAACAATTAAAACCATATGAAAGACATGTACAATGTAA
>NW_019483674.1:0-669 GCF_002814215.2 Seriola lalandi dorsalis | reverse complement strand
TGCTGT
Source organism: Seriola lalandi dorsalis (assembly GCF_002814215.2). Lineage (NCBI taxonomy): Eukaryota > Metazoa > Chordata > Actinopteri > Carangiformes > Carangidae > Seriola > Seriola lalandi. The sequence goes on along the minus strand of NW_019483674.1, from coordinate 663 downwards.
GAAAAAGTGATTTGAAGCGTTGTCTAAACTGCTACGTATCCATTTCACAAATCACTTAAATAAATCCATGAAAATATACAGGAGCTGATAAAGGCGTAAGGATCTGGTTGGAGCAGTAGGAACATGTCCCTACCAATATCCAACGGCTACTGAATTTTTATCAAAACATTTTAATATAACCACTGGCTGTAGCTACATGTGGGAAGATAGACTTTGACCGTGGCTTAGCTATAACAAATAGTCCGACTTCAGATAGACATCTAAATTCATCCGTTGCATAAAGCAGTTTACTTCTTGACTATCTTCGGCCAGACTGTGGTACATTTTTTCAAAATAAAGTGGTGACAGAGAAACCGCATCCAACCATTCAGCTCCATTTACACCTCTTTTGGAAGAATTCAACATTTACAAGAGTCTACGAAAAGTGTAACAATTAAAAAAAGGCTGTAAGAAGCAGCAAACATCTGTCAATAAGATGTTTATGTAGGCTAAGTGAGGAAGACACCATCCTCATTCTAACAGATGTGTGCATGGAAATACAAAGACAAATCGCAACTCGTACTGATTCAATGAGAGACAGTGGATTTTATTTTTCAATACGGGATGCTCCCGTATTATACAGGACAGATGGCAACCCTAACCCTGTGTGTTTGGTAATTAGGC
>NW_019483673.1:0-669 GCF_002814215.2 Seriola lalandi dorsalis | reverse complement strand
GCTGATCTGGTTGAAGGAGCAGGTGTTATCTTCTCCGAGTGTTACAGATAGATATGCTGCGCTCCTGTGACTGAGTGAACCTGATACAGCTGAAGTGGCGTGATGAGAGGAGCTGTTTGTAATTGCTATTCTTTGGGTTCTGCATGCAAATGCGCTCAAATAAAACGTGTAGCAAAGATAGAGGCAGATTGTTGCAGGGATTAGCATTTCTATATTATTCCTCAAGGCACAGTAAGGCGCGGTGCAGTAAAATGGAAAGAATCTCAAATTATTACAAAATAAATGAGGGTAATGTCTCCCTAAGTGTTAAGGGAAAGCACTGTTTGCTTTTTTTTTGCAGGAGGCAAATATTCTGCCCATAAATGAATGTTAATGTTTACAACATGTATTGGAAATGACTCAGTCTGAGAGATAATAGTGTTATCCTCTACTACAGTTTCTCACACACACACATACACACACACACACACACACACACACACACACACACACACACAGTCCTACAGAGAAGCTTGTTTTAGAGATGCCAATGTGTACTGAGATCAGCCACACAGCTCCAGTGGAGATGGGACTGAGGCACAAAGCCACTGGCTGATGATGATAATGATAACAGCTGACAGGAGGTAATCACGAGAGCCCTCCAAGTATGTTGAAGCTTCGGCCACGAGC
>NW_019483672.1:0-669 GCF_002814215.2 Seriola lalandi dorsalis | reverse complement strand
TTCAGATGTTAACAGTAGAATACAGCCCACAGAAGCTCAGAGCTGTGTGTTGTACGACGTTGCCGATGCACGTCCAAGACACATCCATGACGCTCTGCAGAGAAGCGTTCTTTCTTACTTCCTGGTAAATCCTCCACAGTGTTCCCTATTCATTAAATAAATGTGTCCACCACAGTTTTATGGCAAACTGAAGAATTATTCACACTTCTCATCATATAACATTTCTAATGTTTTGGTGCATTAATGATTGATAATGTCGATGATTCGTGCCGTGGCTTCACTGTAGAGCTGTGAGCGGCACACTGATTCACTCAGCCCTCAGAGTCAGAGTCACAGAGCTGCTCCTGTGTCCAGGACTGGACTCACTGGTCACTCACAATATGTGACCGACTGACCACTAATAGAACCTATCTCTGTGTGAAACCCTGCACCATTATAATAGCAATATGCCAACATGCATGCGCCTGGCTTTAAGGGAATGGGAGATGCTATCTGAGCCCAAAACACTCCTATGATTAATTAAGAGATTAAGCACAACCGCTGTGAACCATGCACCTGGTGAAGCCACAGTTAAAATAGCAAAAGTGACATGGACACACCTCGAATTCACTTGCGCCTCTCGCTTCAGGCCACGCGCTTTACACTGTTAAAATAGAGCGCTATGTCACA
>NW_019483671.1:0-669 GCF_002814215.2 Seriola lalandi dorsalis | reverse complement strand
TGTACACTTTATCAGGGAGAAACAGTAGGATGTCACTTTGTGAGTGTGTGTGTGTGTGTGTGTGTGTGTGTGTCAATGTGACAGCAAGAGAAAGAGAGAGAAGACTGCTTAATTGGTGATGACTTTGATTCATGAAATATGTCAGTCTTACTTGGGACTGATGTAAACTGCATCTGTATCTGTGGTGAAATGAATAGTTGCATTGCAGATCTGAAAGATTATGTTGAAGCAGATCCCAGATCCACAGAGCCCAGAGCTGTATTGGACACAAGTGTAAATAAACATGGAAAAGCATTTATTGAATTTCTTTAAATGTTGTGTTGAACTGAAGCATTTGATCATTTTAGCTGTTATGGAATATTGTGACACCTCATGTTGGTTTAAATGCATGTTTGGAATTAAAAGTCATCTGATCTTGTGGAGAAGGTGGGATCTGAAGTCATAGATTTAACTGGTGATGACGGGAGACTTCAGGACCACTTGATGCTGTGTTTAGGATTTGGATGAGAGAAATGCTCCTGTTGATTTTCGTTCCTCTGAAATTTGCCATAAAGCTCTTCTCAAGGTAAAAGAGCAGTGAGAAAATGGTCAGAAAACACAGGAGAATGTTGATCAATGTGAAGATCAATTTTGTGATGCATAATGAAATGGAGAAATACTAAATAAATG
>NW_019483670.1:0-669 GCF_002814215.2 Seriola lalandi dorsalis | reverse complement strand
AAAAATGGTCGACCAAGAAACCACTTTCGACCACTGAGCTCTGTTTACCCTCAGAAGAACATGTTTGTCTTTAGGAAGAATTCCTAAAAAACTGTGACTGATGACGCAGTACTTTACAGTCTGTTATAATGCAGTTATTACATATTGTAATAAATACTGGGGAGGGTAGATCACGTTACAACTTCATCATTATCAAAACATGGACACTAAATATTGTGATCAGTCACAATAAGTGTAAACACCTCTAATAACAACATGTTTGATACGTTCATCATGTGGTTTGTTTGTTAAATCAAAGTAAACAAAGCTGTGAGTCTGCAGAGACACACAACTGTAGCTGAAGGCTCTTCCTCTGATTGGAGGTCAGCTGAGGACCTGGTCCTCTGGTCCAGACTGATCTGGATCTGGTTCTTCCGGACTGATGTGAACATCCTGATGCTGCTTTTTACTGACATCATCATCGTCATTAAATCAGCTTCATATGAACTTTATAACGAGGCTTCACTCTGACCTTTGTAATCCAGGATCCATCACAGTCATAGCAGAGGACTGTGGCCCCTGGAACAGCAGGAGGCCCCTGAGAGAGAGTGAACGACCACATCTTCAGAGGTTGGGAGAACAAGAAGAAGAGGAATTAGAGGAAGAAGAAAAAGAAAGAGAAGAAGAAGA
>NW_019483669.1:0-669 GCF_002814215.2 Seriola lalandi dorsalis | reverse complement strand
AGAAACACTATCCTGCTTCATGGTTTTCAGGTGCTGCTGTGTATGATGGTGTATGTGCAGCCTATGTTGATTCAAGCTTTCATATACTTGTTCCCAAGAGGCCTTAGTTCAATAGCATTTCTTTTGTTTATTATAAACCAAATCCTCCCCCGCTTTGTTAGTCCTATTGTCTACGGGCTACGAGACAGGACATTCAGGAAGTACTTCAAAAGGTATCTGTGTACATTAAACAACACTCCAAGTGTATGAAACAGATCAAAACAATTGGTAATGCTAAGCCCAGCTTCAGAAAACAAGCATGGGGTTGAATCACACAATCAAGGAGAGGGTTTGCAGATTGTTAACTCTAGAGTCTCATGCAGACGACTGTGATTAGTAAGATAATGGTCCATCACTACACTGTATTAAGTGTCTGATGAAACTGTCCAGCCTCACGAGATGATAACAGATAAGTGTCAGTGTGTATCTGCTGTGGGCTGTTATGGTCCCCATCTGATACTAGTGACAACCTATTATCATATTGAATGCAGTGATCAGAGATCCCAAATAAAATTTGATTTTGAATTTTTTCTGGCACAGATTGAGAACGCATCATGGCCTCTGAAGTGATCGAGGGTAAAACTTTACTTAACCTTTATTTATTAATTTTTGGTTTTAGTTTATGGTTCC
>NW_019483668.1:0-669 GCF_002814215.2 Seriola lalandi dorsalis | reverse complement strand
CACACGCATTCTTTCATTCTCTCTGACACTTGTGAGCACGTACGTACCCAGGGATGCAGTCATGATGTGACACTGTCAGAAGGATCCAGAACTTCCAGTTTCCTGTTTTACCCCCAAGTTTCAGGACCACGTCTTCAACCTTCCTGCTCTAAAGTCTGTTTCTGGTGCCTCCCGGCGTGAATCAAACTCTCCCTGTGTCCAGAATCTCCTCCTCCTTCTCTCTGTCTCTCTCTCTCTCTGTTTGACTTCTGTCTGCAAAAAGCAATCTGAGCGTGACTCGCTGAGGTTTTCCTTTTTCTTTTTTTTCAGGGGGTAGGTAGTTTCGCCACCATGCCCGACTCCCTCTGTCCACCAGATGGAAAAATAAGCTCCCGGTTTGTTCCTGGCTTGTTGTGACACCGCTCGACTTCTGAGTTTGTATGGAGGGAGGGACAGAGGGAGGGAGGAAGAGAGGAGAGGTAGAGAATTTCTCCCCCCTCCCCTCCATCCTTGCCGACATACCCTCCCTCCTCTTCCTCTCACTGACCACTGAGCATTGTTTCTGCCGGGCCACTGTGAGCACTTTCCCCCAATCACAGTGGATTCCAGCGGGGTCAGAGGTCACATGTGGCCTTTTATGGACCACAGAGAGGAGGGGGAGGAGGTGGTGGCGTTTTGGTGGTGGTTGGC
>NW_019483667.1:0-669 GCF_002814215.2 Seriola lalandi dorsalis | reverse complement strand
TCCCTGAAGTTGTAAAATATCATATGTTTTTGTTGCTTTTCCTCATCCTTGTCTTTTGTGTAACTTCTTCACACAGCTTCCTCCTCTGTATGGAAACTGAACAATGGTTTCCTGCAGGACGTTTGTGGTCCTGTATATGTCGTACTGTAAGTTCTTGTTGTAATAAAAACCATAATATCTACCCAAAACACATTTCTACAAAATAATATTTGAAAATAAATATTAAATAAATATAATTCATTTTTCTGCTTGCTTCATCTTGAGTTTGTTTAAAACTAAACTGACATTTTGTGACTTACTTTCTGTGACATAATGATGATGATGATGATGATGATGATGATGATGATGATCAATTTCATGTCTGTGGAAGGAGCTATACAACCAGAACTTTTAAAAATGTTTTAACATAGCAAAAAGCCAAAAAATATATAATTGGTTGATTACATATTGGGATTTGACAGTTATCTCTTTAACTTAATTAAAGGTTGACTCACTAATTATTTTCCACATTTTCAACTGCATCTCTGTTGCAGCTCCTCAGACAACAGCTGTTACTCAACTGTTGTCTGAGGACATGTAAATATACTCTAGAATGGAGATACACTTTATGATCAATGATAATTAAACTGTTGCTCACTCTTTTGCTTTATGTGTGCACTGCATTCTGGG
>NW_019483666.1:0-669 GCF_002814215.2 Seriola lalandi dorsalis | reverse complement strand
GTGTGTGTGTGTGTGTGTGTGTGTGTGTGTGTGTGTGTGTGTGTGTGTGTGTGTGCGCGTGTGTGTGTTTGTCTAAAGTTCCCCAAAGCCAACATAGGAAACATCTTCAGTAAACTACGCTCCATCCCGGAGGAGGGACAGAGTGAGATCAGGAAGTTTCTGACTCTCAGTGACCCCAGCAACACTGGCCTCATCCCCTACGAGGCGTTCAGGTACAGTAGTTAAATCTGTCCAGTACAGCCCCACCCGCCTGCAATAGTATACACTGAAGTGGATGTTGTGAGTCTGCACAGTGGAGCTAAATCTTAAATTTAAGTCCTTCTGATGCATGTGTAAGATCTGATCATAAAGTGTAATTCAAATATAAACTTTCCTATTATGTCTCACTTGAACTTAATTCATTAATTCTTTTAAAATTATCGATTCATTTCTATATTGTAAAATATATTTTACAGTATTTTTATTTTTTTATTTACTTATTATGTCACTTTGTATGTTTCTATATGCTCATCATTTAAAAGCTATAAACAGAGACTCAAAACAAATACAATGGTAATTATCAACTAAACATGTGTGTAACCAGGAAGAACAGGTGAAATATGTGGCAGGAAGCTTAAATAGTGCTTTTTGAAATACAAATGATGTCAGGAAATCACTATCCAAATCAAA
>NW_019483664.1:0-670 GCF_002814215.2 Seriola lalandi dorsalis | reverse complement strand
GCAACAAACTGTTGTATCTCCAAAGATGGAGCTGACAGAGCCCAGAGCCATCGTATTTAACAAATCTGTGTTTGTCGTATACTCAAATGTTTCATCCTCAAAGGAACGATTGTGAATCGGTCTGCTCAGCATCACTGTGTTCAGCTGAAAATTATCTGTAGGATCTCATATAAAATGATTTATTAAAGACAGACTACGTAACATCTTTAAACCATATCATCCTGATGACTGGGATGATTTTTCTGACAAAGAATTTATGAGAAATATAAAATGTTTAATAATATGATATGAGTAACACTGGTTATAAATATAGCATGAGATCAGACTTAAGGTGTAGTGTCATTTGTTTGCCTTAATGCCGGCTGAAGAGAAATCAACTGTTGTTGATGAAATTGTATTTCAGTACCTAAATGCAGCATTTGCTTACGTTCTGCTGAAATGTTTTGTAGGTGTCAGTATGTCGCAAAAGGTCAGCGCAGAGGAGATGGAGGAGATCAGGGAAGGCTTCCAGAAAGTGGGTGAGTAAAAATGTGCGTGCGTGCGTGTGTGCGTGCGTGTGTGGAAGTTTCAGACAGCCATCAAAGAAAGATAAATTAGTCAATCATATTTGAAGTGGGTTAAAGCATCTGACAAACACGTGTTCTTATGTACTGTGTGCTCGTGTGTGTGT
>NW_019483663.1:0-670 GCF_002814215.2 Seriola lalandi dorsalis | reverse complement strand
GACGCTCAGTTGGCTGAAGTAATGTTGCATAGACAGCAACGCTTCCAGTGATTGGATGATCAGTCATCCACTTTCAGCCCCAAGGGTGACAGTCTGTCCCCCCCCCCGCCTCCCCAACTCACCCTAAACAAAACACGATGACATCACATCCTGTCTGTCTGTCTCTCAGTCTGTTAACCTGTCTCTAACTCTGAATCGAAGCTCCGGTGAAGTGATCTAAATATCACTCTGACCACAGATGGCTAATCAGATACAATCTTATGTTACACCCATCACATAGACACACACACACACACACACACACACACATACACACACACACACACACACACACACCGATATATATGTGAGAGATAGTTGTTTACAAATGCCAGTTTTGTTTTTTTTTTAACTGAATTTTACACACCATACAACTTAGATGCTTATAAAATGATTTGTTAATGCTCTTACATTGTTTTTTAATTGTTAATAAAAGGTTTTCCTGATACATTAACATGTGGAATATATTGTCAAATGCCACACCACTCATACAACCATTAAATGAACTATCCTACAACTATAGCATTTACCAAACATACAGTGGAGGTGGGCTGCACTGCAGCCATATTCAAACCAGTACTAAAACTAAAACCGCTGCAGGTGCTTCACACATCTGGTTATCGGACTGTTT
>NW_019483662.1:0-800 GCF_002814215.2 Seriola lalandi dorsalis | reverse complement strand
GATCAATGAGGTTAATGAGGATTAATGGGGTTAATGAGGATCAATGAGGTTAATGAGGATTAATGGGATTAATGAGGATCAATGAGGTTAATGAGGATTAATGGGATTAATGAGGATCAATGAGGTTAATGAGGATTAATGGGATTAATGAGGATCAATGAGGTTAATGAGGATTAATGAGGATCAATGAGGTTAATGAGGATCAATGAGGTTAATGAGGATCAATGAGGTTAATGAGCACTGTGTATCTCTGGTCGTTGATATATGTTCTTATCAGATAAAAGCAGATCACTTCAACATGGCTGACGGGTTAGGGTTAGGTTTGGTTAAATGAAGGTCAGTCTGAGTTCACTCTCAGTGAATGGATGAATGTACCCGGATGTGATTGGGTTAACTGGTGAACTGGTTAACTGGCGAACAAGTTAGATTAGCTAGTTTTAGATCAGGTCCCTGATGGTCTGGAGGATTTTGGAGACTTTGGTGATGTCATTTCCAGCTTATCGTACATCTGGTCATGTTAGCTAAAGGTTCTGTAATGACAGAAACAAACGATGGACAAATGTTTTGAACCGTTGTGGAAAACGTTATTCAGTGCAGTGAACAGGTGAGGAGCCATGACAGTGAACAGGTGAGGAGCCATGAGGTCATGGTTGCCAGGTTTGAAGGATTCCTCCCATTCACTCACAGATTCATCAGTGACTTCATATGAAGAAGTAAAGCTCAGGTTAGAGGAGTGTACAGGTTACTTTGACTATCGTGACCTTCAGTTCCTTCAGTGCCTTACACACACACACACACAC
>NW_019483661.1:0-670 GCF_002814215.2 Seriola lalandi dorsalis | reverse complement strand
CTTTTTTTTTTTGTGTGTGTCTGAACTTCTTCAACAATTTCAACTTTCAACTGTCAAACCCAGTTGTAATATCGACGTGTTAATGTGACTTGAGTGGGTTGGAATGGCAATTTGGGGGAAATGAGCAACAAGTTCAAAACTCTGAGGGAGCACAGTTGTGTTTCTGAAATTTTTAAGTTAAAGAAAACGGGATTTGTTTTTGTCAGATCACTTGGCAAGAGCAGCGCCGTGACTCCATTTGCAAAAACAAAAGATTTTACACCAATATGTTTTCAGTTTATCATTTAGCTTCCAACTAAAGTTGTTGCACAAACAGTATAGTATTATTATCTCTAGACAAAGCACAGTGGGGGGCTCTTAAAGGTCCCATATAGTATAAAGGCAGATGTCCATGTGTTGTTTGATTATAAAGCAGGTCTAGGTTCTGTATTAATACTGTGAAAGTATCAAAGCCTCAGTCCACAGAGAAATGCACACAGCCTGTATTCAGTAACTGAGACTTAAAACAGGCTGTCAGGACTTCTGGAACTTTGTGATGTCACAACAAAGCAGCCACCGCTCTCAGCCCTGCCCCGAACCCCGCCCTCCTGGACCCATCGTCCGACTCTGCTCAGAGCCTCCTCTCTTCTGATTGGCTCACTGACCTGTTGTTACATGAGCTCCAGAGAGA
>NW_019483660.1:0-670 GCF_002814215.2 Seriola lalandi dorsalis | reverse complement strand
GTATGTGTCTTTCTGTGTGTGTGTGTCCTTGACCGATGGGCAGGAGACTCTGACAGGCTTGTTTGCTTGCAGTGTTTTTTTGGTCTCTGGATCAGAGAGCTCATCATCTTACAGCTACGGCTGTCTGAGGCGTGCTTGCACGCATACACTCGCGCGCACACACCGAAGCACACACATACACACGCCCCCACACACGTGCACAGGCATTTATACATGCACGCATGCACATCCTTTTCTGCAGACACACTCATACATACGGGCACAGTGTGGGCATATGCACTCACACATACTCAGGCAGGCATACACACAGACAATGACAGGAACCGAGGAGGACTAATTGGGATGAATTAAAATACCAACCAACTCTACCAGCAAGAACAGAACTTTTTCACTATCAGAATAACACAGTCAAGTCACCAGACTCTGCTGTATCTATGACAGCATTTTTCAGGTGGGTAGACAGAAAACATTGTCACTGAAAATAAACTCGGTGCTTATCAAAGAGATGCTGTACGAAAACATTTCAATTACATTTCTCTGTTAGCTAAAATTTTTAGTGCCCGAGTGGAGAACATGATCCAGCTTCGGCCTGTGATGGATCAACACAGCTGGTCAACAGCAGATACCACTCACATATCCGGATGCTAGATATGAAACTACAGCCTGCAGC
>NW_019483659.1:0-670 GCF_002814215.2 Seriola lalandi dorsalis | reverse complement strand
CAGTTAACACTAAGCTTCCGTATCGCACCAGGTGAGCGACGGACCAACCCTTTTTAGTGTCCCCTGGAAACACTTCCTGTTGTGAGTCTTGTTTTGTCAGACTGATGAAGGTGCTTTCTGTGTTTTGTCTGTGTGCATGTGTTTCCTGGATTAAGTCGCAGTGCTTTGATCTCTCAGGGTCGTTTCCAAATAATTTTGACAAAGATAACGTAAAAAAAAAAAAAAGAAAAAAAAAGGAAATTAAATTTTGATTGAAGATTTTGTTGGATTATCGGCAGCTCTGATCCTCCACAGAGCAGAAACAGAAAGGTACGAACAGAACGTCAGACTTTTCATCTGAGAAGTTTCAGAGCTTAAAATACAGATCGACCATGAACGCACCTTCCTGTTTCCTGATTCACATTGGTGACATGTTGTTCCTGCTCCACTGTTCCTCCCAAACACACACACACACACACACACACACACTGTAAGCTTGCTACTGAACACTAAAGACTCTGTAAATGGTAAAAAAAAGCGTCTGTATGGCCCTTTCCTCTTGATAAAAAGGGTAATTCACATTGAATATGGCTCACTGTCATTGTCACTGTCATCATCATTTGAACACAGAGGTAATCAGATCCTGTACAAAATTACACACACGCACCCACGCGCACACACACACACACAC
>NW_019483658.1:0-670 GCF_002814215.2 Seriola lalandi dorsalis | reverse complement strand
CAAAATGTTCATTAATAATGTATCTGCAAAACATTCACTGATAATACTGTTCAATTGCTTCTCTACAATATCTGATCGTACCAACTACAGCATGATTAATGTTTGTTATTGGTTATATTTAGACAAACCAAACACTTGAAGTTAAGGTTAGCAAAATAATCATGGTCGTGGTTTAATTAATGCTGGGCAATTAACAAAAAAGTATCTGCTGCCACACAACTAACATTAGTCTGTGTTCACTCAAAGCGAAGCTGGCGATATGCATGACACAAGCGCAAACACCGAGCCTCAGGTTACATCCACACGAAAACATTTGAGTTTTAAAACTCATCATTCTTGGTACGGTTACGCCTGGCATCCACACTACTCCAGAGTTTTTTCGAGCTCCTGAGATTTTGGAAACACTGCTGGACCCTTTCTAGTTTGAAAACCATGTGGTTGTGTTGTAGTCTGAACGGACAGAAACTGAGACTTTTGGAAACAATGACGCAGACACCGGCCTCGCCTCCTTATCGGGTCTTATCAATCACAACTACCAGACAGTGGTGAATGTAACAAATAGCGAAGGTAACACCACCGATTTGTTTAACCACTTGCAAAACAATCATATTGCTGAATATGAGGAGTGCATGGCTCAAAGAGGAGAGAGACTGAAAAGCACCAAAGTAAT
>NW_019483657.1:0-670 GCF_002814215.2 Seriola lalandi dorsalis | reverse complement strand
CCCATGTGTGTGTTTGTGTGTGTGTGTGTGTGTGTGTGTGTGTGTGTGTGTGTGTGTGTGTGTGTGTGTGTGCATGCACGCACACGCATGCGTGCTTGTGAAGTGTGTATATGATTGCCATGGTGGGCGAACAGATGCAAAAAGCATGACAAGAAAATAACCTTCCCTCCCTCCATCCCTCGTCTGTTCTGACGATGAGACGCCTCTGTTGCACTCCCTCTCCCCCTCTATTTTTATCATTTTACAACCCCCCCCCTTCGCCGTTGTCGCTCCCTCCATCTCTCTCGCTCTCTCTCTCTTTCTGCCTGTCTCTCACTCTTTCGGTCTCTCTGTCCTTGGGTGTCTGCAGCCAGCTGTGTCTGCGGGCCATTACTGCCCCCCCTCTCCCCTCCATCCATTTTCCCCATCACTGATTCCTCCAGCAGACTCTACCCCCTTCCCCCATTCTGCTCTTACTCCTCCTCTCTCCTCCTCCTTCCTCCGTACTCCTCTGTCCCTGTGACCACTGGGGCTCCATTGTCACAGCAACTGCTGATAATAGTCTTGTCCTCAGTCCGGTATTACGTGACGCCACTGCACCAAAATCAGACGTCTGTACGCAGACTTATCTGTAAACACTCACATTCAGAGACACATATGATCACACACTGCCTATAGAAGAAACACTCAG
>NW_019483656.1:0-670 GCF_002814215.2 Seriola lalandi dorsalis | reverse complement strand
TCCGGTAATGATCACACATCTCTGGATTTTCTTTTCTGTCATGCTTGTGATGGATGAAAAGTTTGGTCTGTCACTTCAGCCCAGACTGAAATATCTCAGTAATTGTTAAATGCATTGCCATGGAATTTTATACATTCACGGTCCCCAGAGGATGAATCCTGATGGCTTTGATGATCTCTTGACATTTCATCTAGCGCCACCATGCGGTTGACATCTGTGGTTTTGAGTGAAATGTCTCAACAACTACTGTATGGATTGCCATTTAATTTGGTGAACATTCATGTTCCCCTCAGGATCAATTGCACTAATTTGGATGATCCTTTCCTCTATTGCCATCATCAGATCAAAATATTAATTTGTCCAGTAGTTTGGTTTATGACTGAATGTCTGCAAAACTAATAACATTTCCAGCCACAGCTTTACTTTACCCAGTTTAGCATTGTTGTTGCGATCATGTTAGCATGCTGACATCAGCCTGCTATATAGGTACACCCTCTCCGAGCTGCTGGCGTGGTGGTAGACTCTTGTTCTAATCCATGAAGATGCCTCTGAGGTGCAGAGAGAATGTGTAAAGATCTAGCTTCTCAAAACACCTCAAGTGACAGATGCTTTAGATGGGCTAAAATGGACAAAATCAATGTACACACCGCAACAGCACAACATGAAATAA
>NW_019483655.1:0-670 GCF_002814215.2 Seriola lalandi dorsalis | reverse complement strand
GACACAGAGACGCACTGAGGACACAGAGACTCACTGGGACACACCTGCATCATGATGACAGATGGAGCAGCAGACTCACTGACCAGGTGAGACACTGAGACGTCCAGTACACCACCCTCCAGAACACAGGCATGATGCCGTCAGGGATGTAGCTCCACGGCCTGTAGCACGGCTGAGGGGGGCTGAGGGACACAAGAGGACAGGGGGGGTCAGCAGAGACACAGGGACAAAACTGAGACACTGAGACACAGACTGAGACACAGACAGAGACACAGACTGAGACACAGACACAGACAGAGACACAGACACAGACTGAGACACAGACAGAGACACAGACAGAGACACAGACAGAGACACAGAACTCTAATCTCCTCAGAGGAAATAACGAATAATTATCTGATGTTTATTTCTGTGTCTTTCAGGATGAACCGTTTGTTCTGTAAAAAGAGTGAAACCTTCACGTGTCGTGTTTCGTCTGAATGAATATTCACTGTGATACAAACAGAGAAGCAGCAAATCCTTCAAAAAACACTTTTAATCTATTGATCGATGATCAGAATCGCTGCAGGTTAATTTCCCGTCAGTTCAGGGTTAAATGTGTCAGGACCTTCATGTAAACGTTGACTCAGATCTGTGAGAATATAATGAACACGTGACTCTGTACTGACCT
>NW_019483654.1:0-670 GCF_002814215.2 Seriola lalandi dorsalis | reverse complement strand
AGAAAAATTATAAAAACGTCATAGTATACTAAGGTGCAAAAAGTCATAGTATAGTAAGGCATAAAAATTATAAAAACGTCATAGTATACTAAGGTGCAAAAAGTCATAGTATAGTAAGGCAGAAAAGTCATAAAAAATGATTGTATTGTAAGGCATAAAAAGTCATAGTACAGTAAGGTATAAAAAGTCATAAAAAGGTCATAGTTTAGTAAGGCATAAAATGTCAGTACTGTAAGGCATAAAAAGTCATAGTATAATAAGGCATAAAATTAAAAAAAACATCATAGCATGTTAAGCCATAAAAAATACCATAGTATATCAAGTCATAAACAACATCAGGCATAAAATGTAATGTAATTTCCTAGTCTAATAGGCAATTAAAAGTCATTGTAAAGTAAGCCATAAAAATGTCATAGTATAATACGGCATAAAATGGCAAAAGGTACAGACATTGGAGTCACCAAGAGAACACACACAGGCACATCATCCAAACTCGACACCTAAGGGTGCAATGAATGGGATTCAAACCCAGAATCTTCAGACTGAAAGGCAACTAACCACTACACCACCAAGCTATCTAATATACAAACTATAGTATAGTAAGACATAAAGTCAGGCGTAAAAAATGTCAGAAAAACATCATATTATAGTAAGGCATAAAAATGTCATG
>NW_019483653.1:0-670 GCF_002814215.2 Seriola lalandi dorsalis | reverse complement strand
CCAAACGATCAGGATGAAATGGATATTTATCTGTGACGGTGAAAAGTCGTTTGGCGTGAGGCCGGCGTTAATCAGATACACTGATGAGTCCTCTGACCACCAACTCAAAATCATGTGATTTTACCAGATTGGTAAGGAGCATCTGGGTCTGAAGGCCATCACTGAAGTTCTGCAGGACCTGCAGTACAAGGTGAGACCACGACTGAAGAGATCAGACACTAGAAGTGAAGTTATTACATCATGATGAAGATCAACATCAGACGTTAAACTGGACAATAATTATTATTGTTGCTGTATTTCCTTCAGGGGAAGAGTAAATTAATCCCGTGCTTCAACCCCAACACTCTGTTACCTGGTGAGTAGAAAAACCATTTGATTTCAGAGACGTAAAAGAAAATACGTGCCTTTAAATGAAATGTTTAATGTTCCCTTAGACCCGTTACTGAGAGACTACTGGGTGTATGAAGGATCTCTGACCACCCCGCCTTGCAGTGAAAACGTGACCTGGATCTTGTACCGCTACCCTCTCACCATCTCACAGCTGCAGGTAAAACATGAATATAAACTACAACTGTTCAGTGTTAGGAATGTTTTAACCCATGTCACAGGAAAAGCAATAAAGCATTTCCTTAATTTGATATTTTAATAGGATTAAAAACAGGAATTAATC
>NW_019483652.1:0-670 GCF_002814215.2 Seriola lalandi dorsalis | reverse complement strand
AGGTCAGAGGTCAGAGGTGTGTGTGTGTGTTACCTGATGCTTATTGGCTGACTCTTGATCTGGTAGAAGGTGTCGCAGCCTGATGGCAGCAAACTGTCGACCTCGATGTCAGCGACAATCCCAGACTCCACCCTGACAGAGAGAAAGAGCCAGTCAGACACCTCAGACAGACACAAGACTCAAAGACTCAGAGTCTTCAGGGTGAGACAGGAGGGTGAGACTATGAGAATAAAACTATAGACAAATGTAACCATGGTGACATGAGTTCAGCCTGGAAAAGAATCACAACAGCATCAGGGACAAAGACCGACATCCTTACAGAGACCAGAGACCAGATCCATCCATACAGAGACTATAGCGATGCACTCACACTGGACATGTGTTGGCCAGCTGTGGCCAGTTGTGGACTGGATCCCTGTATATTTCACCTGTGTCTACCTGTTGTGTTTTGTCGGTCTCTGTAAATCAAGGTGAATTCATGTTTGAATGTTGTTAAAATAAAACAAAGTGAGGCAGGAAAAAAGAGCTGCAGTTCCTCTGACGACCACCAGATGCTGCTGTGACCCAGCTGCAGCAACAAATACACTTCACACACTATCACAAACTCAATGTGTGTGTGTGAGACAGAGAGAGAGATAGAGAGAGAGAGAGAGAGAGAGAGAGAGAGAGA
>NW_019483651.1:0-671 GCF_002814215.2 Seriola lalandi dorsalis | reverse complement strand
TGATCGCTGCTGAGATTTGTTTGTGGCTGTTCTGTATTTTTGACTTTAACAAACTTCTACTCAGCCAGTTTCCAGGATCTCTCTCTCACTTGTTTCCTTACTTTCACTTATTAGTTTCTTGGGGGCTTAAAAGATAAAACTACACATCTCAGCTTGCAAAACTTTCTGCTAATAATGTTTTGATAAATTTGCTAACATCTAAGAGAAGCTGCCTAGGCTAAAACTGAATACTTCGCTTGCACATACATACTACTGGTACCAAGCACTTGCACATACATGCATGCTATCATGCACATACATACATATATGCATGCATCCCAGGAGGAAGATTTTACTGCTCATAGCTTGCTCTTCTTAACCCTTTCATGCATGAATTATGATATCCTCAGTCTGGATTTTTTTCTCAAGTGTTTTTATTCTTCTTTAGGCATGAAAAAACAAAATATAACTTAATTTTTTCAAAACACACTTTTTTCACAGAGATTTTCACATGTCCACTCAGGTGGCCTGCATGCGTTTGAGTTTTCAACAGTGTTATTATCCATAACATCAAACCAGTGAATAAAATGATATATTATGTAAAAAAACATAAAATAATATATATGTTTAATGCCTGTTCACATGTTTTAACATATTGTAATTTTAATTGCATTAAATTTAACCTTTTTTTT
>NW_019483650.1:0-671 GCF_002814215.2 Seriola lalandi dorsalis | reverse complement strand
TCATTGTGAAAGTCCTGACTGGAAGTTGCGATTCATGTCTTTCTAGCACTTTGACGCTTCTTTCGGACGTTTGTCTGCTCGCCGCTACTCTTCCGCCACGATGCTGTCTTCTGTTTACAAACTGTGTTCCAACCTCAATCTCACTTTTTGCTTAGTTCATATGGAGTACTCATTTGGACAGCGCTGTTATTTATTTTACGATCTGCTATATGTAATTATTTTAATTTGAAAGTTCAGCTGCTGCTCCGGCTCATGCATCATCATGGACTGCACCTGGTGATGGTGGTTCTTGTCCTGCTCCGGTGGAGAACTGCTTCATGTGGCGATACACCAAACTCACCGAGGCTGCAGAGCAGAATAAGGGCTGCTGTGTCCAGCTGCAGTTAGCACGCTAGCTGGTTAGATAGTTACCAGTGGACTGGTTAGCAGCAAAAATGACACCAACCACAGCCTCTAAAATGTGGTTTGGTGGTTTATCAGTTTTTTTTAAGATAGTGAATCCAACATTTTGGGGATTTTAAGTGTAAAAAAGAAAATCAGTTTGAACACGCTGACTTGGCTTCCAGGGAATATATTTTATTCACTGAGCAGTCAAAATATTATCAAAGGAAAATATCATCAGACCTTTTGATATTGAAATTTATTGCAGGTAGCAGCCTTGCAGTACGTCT
>NW_019483648.1:0-671 GCF_002814215.2 Seriola lalandi dorsalis | reverse complement strand
CTGAATAATGCACATAATGGCAACATATAACCCATATGAGTTAATGCAGAGGCAGCACTGACATTCATGCTCCGATTTACATACATACTGTATAATGCACGGTCACGGATGCGGACAGAGAGATCTCCGCGGGTCTGCTGGGGATGTCATGCGTGTGCTCTGGTTTGGGCAAGTTCCATATTAACTATGTTTTCCATTGCAATTAAGGTTCTGGCCTGATCCCTTCTGACACGGTAATTGTTATTTCAAACGCAAATTAATAAATCATGGACATCTAGTTAAGAATTAAAATAGGTCTCCACCGCCGCTGCTGCCTGGGCTAACCTCCACAGCCCGGTCCCACACACACACATGCATACACAATATCTAACTATATGCTCTCATGTGCATTTACACTACACACATCTGTACATACAGTGCTGGCACACATGCCACACAGATGCACAAATGCACGTTTCCGTTGCTAAAATATAATATAAACTTAACTTGTGTTCGTGTGTGTTTGTACATGAAACGTAACGTATTTCTCAGTATGTCTTCATTCAGATACCTGTGTGTCTGTTGATGAATTCCAACCAGTCACTTCTGAATGGAAAGTTACAGTATGTTCACCTGATGCTAGCCATCAAAAAAATGACATAATGTCATCACTTCTAAACGGCATATCAGGC
>NW_019483647.1:0-671 GCF_002814215.2 Seriola lalandi dorsalis | reverse complement strand
ACTTTAAGCATATTGCGATGCTAACAGTGTGCACTACTCCCACCGCTGCGCGTGGGCTAACACATGCTACAACCGTGACAGGTGTGGTCCTTTAAATAAGCTCGGCCAAACACCAACCTGTACACTGAATTAGACACGCTACAGTCGGGCTAGCAGCTAGCTAGTTTCTCCACTATCCAACATGCTAACATTAGAAACAGTTGTAGCTAACGTTAGCTGTGTGGCTCATCTGTCTGAACGAAGCCAAACGGGGGAAGAATGTGATTTTAGCTTTATGAGAAAATAATACACAGCGTGTTAGTATTACAGAGATTCATATATATATATATATATATATGGTTAAACATACAGTATATCCGTGTTGTTGTTATTTCTCACCAGTCACGCTCTGCTCCTCTGCATGTTTTGACAGCTCCGTCAGCCTCGATTTTGAAAACTCAAAGAACCCAACAGCCAATCAGATTCAAGTATTGGCCTGAACCACGCCCTTCCCAAAACAACGCAGGCGTGAGCGCGCTCGATTTAGCTCCGGAGTGATGCACGCGGGCGGAGTGAAAATGATTTTTTATATGGAGGTATATTTGTCTCAGTATTAGTGAGAACAGATTGACAATCTGTGAGTAAATGTGCAATCTGTAAATATAAAACACTTTCCATGAATACAAAAAATA
>NW_019483646.1:0-671 GCF_002814215.2 Seriola lalandi dorsalis | reverse complement strand
TTTTTTTTTTTTTTTTTTTTTTTAAAAACTACAAAATGTTTAATTCACTCAGAAAAACACATCTTTGTATCAGTCTATAGCTGCAACAGCAGGTTGTCCACTAATCAGAAGGTTGGTGGTTCGATCCCCGGCTCTTCCAGGTCGCATGTCGATTCAGATTCCTCCAGTTCATATATTACACATCATGGTCTCATATTACAGAACTTAAGTAAGTTTAACGGTATCTTTATTAATATTTTCTTGAATATGCACTGAACTCCTCGACAGTGTCATCTTCATGTGCCACAGTAATACAGTGTTTCCTGATTTATTGTCTGTTGTTTTACCTTCATAATGTCATAACTGTGACATTGACCTGGCTTCAAGCTGCCGCCTGTATTTATGCTTATGCTTTAATGTTGTCTCATATCATCAGCTGCCGTCCACTGTACAAAATACACTTATGTAATGATGCCTTGAGCTAGATCTGACCTAACACACCAAGTGACTGCATTTGTTGTAGCTACGGAGGGGTGGAGGGGGGGGTCGGTGCAGGAGCGGGTGAGCTGTGTCAGGGGCTGTAGGTCTTAACCTAAACACATTGCTCAGAACCAAAGCACACAGACATAAGCATCTTAAAACCCAAGTACAGATCTGGGACCAGTTCACCTCATAAGCCACAGTGAAGATTA
>NW_019483645.1:0-671 GCF_002814215.2 Seriola lalandi dorsalis | reverse complement strand
CATC
Organism: Seriola lalandi dorsalis; assembly: GCF_002814215.2. Taxonomy (NCBI): domain Eukaryota; kingdom Metazoa; phylum Chordata; class Actinopteri; order Carangiformes; family Carangidae; genus Seriola; species Seriola lalandi. Next base: position 667 of record NW_019483645.1, on the reverse strand, counting down.
ATCATCAATTTGACAACACATGTGATGCAAATACAAAAATGACAACGGAGGGAGACACAAAAAAGTGACGAACCCAGGTGGGACGCACTCATTCACTTCTCCTTATTCACTATCCAGGGAGTCCTATCCAGAGGACTATATAGTGCTTGGTTAGTGACCATCGGTTTACACTACTTTCCATATTGTATTATGGGATACAATATGCCCACTGTATAGGTTATATATAACCCCAGCCGGGTTCATCACTTTTTTGTGCCCCCTGGAAACACTTCTGTTGTTGTACTTCTTGCAGCGCGTTTCTGTATCTGTATTTGTATAAGCTTTCTTAAGTTGTACGGTAAATCTGACACTGTCATCATGAACCTGGTTAAGTGTGTACCAGGTTCAAATCCAGCCCAGACCCTTGCCGCATGTCATCCCCTCCCTCCCTCCCCTGCCTTTCCCTGCCTGTCTATACTGTCACTGTCAATACAGGCTGAAAAATGTATTTAACAATTAATAAGTCATCGCAGTTTAGTGATGTGATTTAAAGGGGGACACAGACTCTGCCGACCTGAGCTCTCAGGTACAGATCCCCTCCCTCCCTCTATCTTGGATGTTTTTGTCACAGCCCATGTTATGACTTCACACAGCACCCTAAGGACCCGTCCTATGACATGGTCATTCC
>NW_019483644.1:0-668 GCF_002814215.2 Seriola lalandi dorsalis | reverse complement strand
TGCATTTTTACATGATGAGCTAAATGGCTGTAGGGTAAAGGGTCATTTACATCACGCATGGTTGCTGACTCATTGTTGTCATTTGGGCTCCATTAGTGTTGCTAAAAGTCCTACCAAATAGTAAGTAGGAGAGAGTTTGTGAACAGGAAGTGGCTGCTGTGCTGCACGTCACTGACATCTAGTGGAGGAAACTGTGTACTACCGCACAAATCATTTACCAGGGACCTGTAACACTCGAGAGATTTAGTGGGTAATCGAGATATCTGTGGGCTTCTCTCAGGTTTTGTGGTGTCACAAAGATGGCTTACTATTAATGGGGATAGATCACCATGGTAACCTGTGCTTCACCACATCATTTATAGAAGTGTTCCTTTGGTTTGGTTAAAATTTCACAGACTTCACCACAGACCTGTGCAAATAAACAAACAGCCTGATCGCTGAAAATCATCAGGTTGCCATTGGTGCCTAACTGCTGATTGAAGCTGTTAGAAACACATCTCTCTCTCTCTCTCTCTCTCTCTCTCTCTCGCTAGCTCTGACAGCAGCAGCAGGAGGTGGCCGTCTGTCTGTGTGCAGGCTGTTGTTGGATCAGGGGGCAGCTGTTGAGCAAGGCAACAGACGAGGTGTGGCTCCGCTCTTCAACGCTGTGAGACGAGGCCACTGGCAGG
>NW_019483643.1:0-671 GCF_002814215.2 Seriola lalandi dorsalis | reverse complement strand
AAACCCGTTAACAAGAAAAACAAACTTTAAATGAGACAAAAAAAAATTTAAATAAGCAAACAAAAAAAAAACTGTAAACAAAGAATAAAATCTATTTCAACTCTTACATTTAGTTGACAAAGACTATTTGAATACAAATTTAATGTGTTTGCCTTTCGCATGTTCACATTTGGCCATATTTGGATATGTTCACTTAATGTTTGCAATCAGTAGTTTTTGGTGATCATACTTTCAGGATAACTTAATTTCAGTTATATTGCAACAGTATAAAAGTGACAGATGTGTAATTAACAGGTGGGGACCAACATGGTTGAGTATTTATGACATGCAAAGACCTATTAACCTTTCCTGCACTTTTTGTGCCTTGGAGATGAGATGATGATTTGCCAGGCCTTCATCATTATTTCAGGCCACGCCATCGAAACAGACTCTTCCCTGGTGGTTTTAGATCTTTGTTTTAAGGCTTTCTTCATGTTTGAAGTCAATTACACCGAGCCCCCTCCCACCTGGAAGTTTCTCTATAGCATGAGGTGTATTGTAGCCTGTCATGTAATTTGTATTCTTGCAAAATAACTCGTTTTGGCAGAAAATGTCATTCAATAATTGTTACATATTATTATTATTATTATTTTATTAAATATAAAAATATGAAGGCAATGAGACAGGAAATA
>NW_019483642.1:0-671 GCF_002814215.2 Seriola lalandi dorsalis | reverse complement strand
CATAAAAAGTCATAATATAGTAAGGCATAAAAAGTCATAGTATAGTAAGGCATAAAAAGTCATAATATAGTAAGGCATAAAAAGTCATAGTATAGTAAGGCATAAAAAGTCATAGAAACGTCATAGTATAGTAAAGCTTAAAACGTCATAAAAAAGTCATAGTATAGTAAGAATTAAAAAAATTATAGTACAGTAAGGCTTAAAAATTCATAAAAACGTCATAGTATAGTAAGGCATAAAGAGTCATAAAAACGACATAGTATCGTAAGGCATAAAAGGTCATAGTATACTAAGGGAAAAAAAGTCATAATATAGTCAGTCACAGAAAGTCAAAGTATAGTAAGGCATAAAAAGTCATAAAAAGTCATAGTATAGTACGGTATAAAAAGTCATAAAAATGTCATAGTATAGTAAGGCATAAAGAGTCATAGTATAGTACGGCATAAAAAGGCATAAAGAGTCATAGTATAGTAAGGCATAAAGAGTCATAGTACAGTAAGGCTTAAAAATTCATAAAAACATCATAGTATAGTAAGGCATAAACAGTCATAAAATGTCATAGTGTGGTAAGGCATAAAAACATAGTATTATGAGGCATAAAAACATCATAGTATAGTAAGGCATAAAAAGTCATAAAAACATAGTATAGTAAGGCATAAACATTCATAAAA
>NW_019483641.1:0-671 GCF_002814215.2 Seriola lalandi dorsalis | reverse complement strand
ACACGCGATGTAAACAACAGTAAATCTTTATAACACAGGCTACCATTCACACATGAGGAGAAATACCAGATTAAAACCTTTATGTGAGCACCCTGAATCTGTGGAAATATCTTGAGGATATCTGACAACATTTTAGGATCTCATAAAATGCAGGGATTGGTTGAATTTGTGATGAATTTCGTGATGACAAAATTGTAAGACTGCTATTTAAAAAAACATTTTTTCTTTGTTTTTGCAGCGTTGAATGAAGATGACACAGGTGCTGCAACTTCTAGAACAGGTAATGCGGTATTTAGACAAACTGAGACCAAATGTAGAAGGAGAGCAAACTGAGTCAGCTGACAGCAGCAGGTTAACGTTAGCTTTTAGCTGGAATTCCCCTTTAAGCTCCTCTGAGGCTCCGTCTGTTTTGTTGCTGCAGCGGGATCAATGGAGGATGAATGGAGGATGAATGGAGGATGAATAGAGGGAGGGGACGACACGCACAGAAACAGATCTCACATTTCAAAGACTCAGAAAACAACGAGGCACAAAGCAGCAGAGAAACGTCTGAGACACTGAACACACCATGAGACGGACTGAGGACTGATCTGAACACCTGATCTCAGAGGCAGAGTGAGTCGATGAGAATCTACAAAAAGATTCAGAGAGAAGGGAAGAAGCAGTGAAGC
>NW_019483640.1:0-671 GCF_002814215.2 Seriola lalandi dorsalis | reverse complement strand
TAGAGTCATACAAACGCGCCTGTATGTGAACTTTGCTCACATTCTGTGACTCCACTATATGCGCGTCGTATCTGTGCTCTTAAAACACACTTGAGCACTGTTTGTGTTGGACTTCGTGGAGTGCAATCCAAAAACTTCAAAAGCCTCCACCAGGCGTGGAAGTGGCCTCGGTGTATGACGAATTGCACCACTTATTATGTGTGCAGCCACTGGCATGACACACATTCAAATAATGTTCAGAGGATGTCTATTCAGCAGTTTGACCACTAGATGTCGCCCACGCACTGGGAATGTTGTGTGTTTCTCTGCAGCAGGGAGGAGATGGAGAGTGAAGCTGTTTTGTCTTTTTATCCCAGAACAGGGCTCTGAACTCATTTCTGTTTGGATTCTGCATTATTGTAAAATTATCTTAAATGGTGGTTGAGGCCATGCCAAATTTGTATGTGTGTGTGACAAATATTTATCTTGTCAGAGAACGTCATCAGTTCTTGCAGTTTTTCATAAATTCCACATGCTGCCCGGCTTTCTGGCACTAAAATGGAAAGACCACTTTAGCCATTGTTTTTTTTTAATTCAGCTGTTGTGTTTCAATATTTATGTGGTTATTCGCCAGTGCTGCTCGAGCTATAATCTATCACAGGCTTGAAACACAGGGTTTCAGCACTTTTTTT
>NW_019483639.1:0-671 GCF_002814215.2 Seriola lalandi dorsalis | reverse complement strand
TTCGTGGGGTGATAGTCAGCGTAGTGGACTTGTTAACTGGCCTTGTATGGGCTACTTCGAGACTCCCATCCACTTCCTTCACCCTATTCCTCACAGCGTGACCTTACCACCTTTCTCAGGTGTCTCAATGGGGGCAAATCTCCAAGGAAAGGCAATTTAGAACAGCATTAACTGCAGCCCGGCCTCTGACCCCACAGTCCAGCTCGAAGCTTCTGACAGAACAGCCACACTCACGTGGTCAGCTGGAGTAAAGAAAAGCATGTTGAAACACCTGCAAACACACTCGCGCACACACACACACACAAACACACAAACACACACACACCACCCTGGGGACTCCTTCACCTGCCGACCTCTTACAGAAAAGGGGATTATCACAGGCTGTGCGGTGAATGCTAGAATTCCTTGTTGACCTTGCAGCAAAACTGCATTGTGCCTGAGATAATGACCAATGTGTATTCTGGTGCTGAATCCAGTTCAACATCACAGGTTCATTTTTCTCTTTATGTATAACGTGACTCACTTTTTCTGGCTGGAAATCTTTGAAAATACAATTAAAAATGACTTTGAATTAAAAGATCAGTTTTAAAATTGGCATCCCAGTAATTTAATATGTCAACGAATCCTGCTGGATTTTATTAAAATGTGTGTGTGTGTATATATATATATAT
>NW_019483637.1:0-671 GCF_002814215.2 Seriola lalandi dorsalis | reverse complement strand
CAGACTGAACAAATTGCATATTGTTATGTCATGTTGGAAGCTCAGTTATTTTGATTGCAGGCAGTGTGATATTTTTAGATGACATTTCTGCAGTCATCACTATTTGTTGGTCTTGAATTTTTCTATTTCAGACCCGGAGCACCAGCGTGCCAATGGCAACCTGAAGTACTTTGAGTTCCAGTTGGAGAAGCAGAGAAAGGCTGCGGAGGCTGAAGGTGAAAAACAGAAGGAGCGAGGGAAAAGAGAAACAAGTGAAAAAAAGAAGAAGCCCAAAAAGAAGGCATCAATTCAGCTGATCCCAGAGAGGAAGAAGTATGAGATGCTTTGTCGTGGGGAGGGCATCAGAATGGTGAGGAAGACAAAGAGATACCCAAAAAGAATTTATAACTTAAAAATACAAAAACTCTGTTTTAACTCTTTTGTCTCCTGCTTTGCTTTCCTCTCAATCAGACCCCCCGAAGGGAGAGCCGACTGTTCTGTCGTTACTATGACAACAATCGCAATCCCATGTATGTACTGGCACCTGTCAGACAGCAAGATGAGTGGGACCGCCCCTACATTGTCCGTTTCCTTGACATCATCTCCGACAAAGAAATCGAGAGGGTCAAGCAGCTTGCAAAGCCAAGAGTAAGTGATTTCTCAGAAGTTTTCTGTGCTGCTATATGATGCAC
>NW_019483636.1:0-671 GCF_002814215.2 Seriola lalandi dorsalis | reverse complement strand
TTGTCAGGCTGTTTGTCAGGCTGTTTGTCAGGCTGTCTCTGGCTGTAAGGACAAACACAACCCTCAGTCAGAGATCAACACGAACACTTCAGGACCTTCAGAGTTGAGATGTTTAACATCACTGAGAGCTGCTCCACACACATGAATCCCATCATCAAACCTCAGCTACAAATCTTCATCCTCATGTTCATGCTGCTGATGTGACTTGGTTGTATTTGTTTCTCCATGATAATTCCTGGTTGATAAAAATGCAGTTAATGCAGGTTTTTAATGGGAGACGGCAGGACAGTTGAACCGTTGACAGCTCGGTCACGTCACCAGCATGAACAGTGGATAAACAACAGGATTATATAAGAGGTGCTGGTGAAACTACGCTTGGCTCTCATCATGATTTAAACCTGATTTATAGAAAAGCACCTTTTGTTGTCTGAATGAGAATAAACTGGTTCATTCACAGCTCCTCTTCATCTGACTGATTCAGAGAGGGAGGGGTCAGAGACTCTTCACTCCCCTGAGTACAGGATGTGACTCACTGCCTTCTGTTTACCACCATCAGGTGCTCACATCAATCAAGACTCTGCTTGCTTCTTAAGAGGTTAGCTTAGCTCCAGTGTTCCCGGCTTATCACTCATCACATGTTTGGACATTTCCAGCTTCACTATCTGGAACAA
>NW_019483635.1:0-671 GCF_002814215.2 Seriola lalandi dorsalis | reverse complement strand
ACATGTTCCTGAAACGTTAATAAAGGTAAATTTATGTTTTCTCTTGAATTGGACAGTAAAAGTTCAACTGAAGTGAAATTTTCTTATTTTAACCAAAAGAAAAGAATAAATATTTTGTTAGCATAAAGTATCCTTTAGCTATTAGCCATTCGAATGCTGTTGAAGAGTCATGGGAGTCACAGTTGTTCAATGTTGAAACATTTCAAAGTTACATGGGACCGACATGTTCTAGCTTTAGTAGACGTAAATGAAAACCCTCTCTGGTGCTAGCTAGTAGAGGGCTGGATCAGTCTGCCCCCTTGTGGTAACAAATCCGTTTAATGTAGCTTCACGTTTTTTAAAGAATGCAAACACAACACATTCACACAGCTGATTTGTCTTCATACCTTTGCCCTTGTAGCGGCTCTTGTCTCCATCTCGGAGCTCCAGAGCTTCATAGATACCTGTGGACGCCCCGCTCGGCACTGCAGCCCTGAACAGACCTGACGGACAGACAAAGAGAGGGATGAAGTACATGTTTGAAGGAGAGATGGTCGTTCATAGTTTTAACTCTACTGACTTGTTTGGATTAAAGCTCAGCTCGATATCTTATATATCTTATATATATATATATATATATATCTTATATGCAAGATCTGGAAATCAAGCTAACGCAAGCCAGAGATTTGAAA
>NW_019483634.1:0-671 GCF_002814215.2 Seriola lalandi dorsalis | reverse complement strand
TGTGTGTGTGTGTGTGTGTGTGTGTATGTGTTAGTCTAATGGTTAGACTTAAGGGCTCAGATGAAGATTCAATTACTGTGGCCTGTTGTTGTTGTTCACAGCCCATGGCTACACAAACACACACACACACACAAACACACACACACACACACACACACTCACACACCAGCATGGATCTATATACTGTCACAAGATTGCCCACACACACTTCAGACAATGCCCATAGTTCATTGATTCAGTGAAATTTGAATGCTCTCAACACACAGATAAACAAGTGTGCACGCACACTCTCACAACACACTCGACAACAAAGTCATTTGAGAACCCTGAAGGAGCAATATCCAAATCTGCCAAAGAGAAAAGAATGATAATTCTATTGAGAGTCAATCTTGGGGCGTTTTGTGATTATGGTTATTTATTTGGAGCGGCACGGTACAGTCAGCGTCAGAACCAACGCAAATATCGATCTCTTTTAGGATATGAAAACACCTGCAGGCCTCAAATCATTCCTCGCACTCTCTCTCCACAACACTCATTCATTGGCTCCATCTCACACCCCAACACCTCCCACCCCCCACCAACCCCTCTCCTCCTCTGCCGTCCCTTTACTTTCACTCTGTCTCCACCACCTCCTCATATTCTTCAGTGGATGGGTTAGCTGAGGAAAGAAA
>NW_019483633.1:0-671 GCF_002814215.2 Seriola lalandi dorsalis | reverse complement strand
GCATGATCCTCTAGCCTCCTTCAACAACTTCTACTGTGATAAACACCACCGACAGCCCAGTGATAGCTCAAGTGAGTTGATGGCTATGAATGTCTGTAATTATGAAAGAGAACCTTTTATCTTTGGTCCACAAACCAACAAACTCCCAACTGACCACTGTTAAGTATCTTGCCACCATGGCAACATCACTGTCCAACAGGGACACAAACAAGCAAACAAACTGTCTGCATGAACACCTGCTCTCTTTCTCTGGCTATCTCTCTCACACAGACACACAGACACACAGACACACAGACACAGACACACACACACACACACACACACACACACATCTACACACACACACAATGTAGAACGTGTGTGAATCCATGTTTAGCATGGCAGAGCAGTGTGTTGTCTCTGTGTGTTCTGGTATTCGCATTATCAACTTCCTTAGCTCATGAAATTGAGGAAGGGACGAGACAGCTGGTATAGTTCAGAGCGCTAACCTTAGTGTAAGAATGATTGAATGCATGAACGGATGTTTATGAGGTATTTTATGTGAAGATGTTGCTTTCTGAATGCATGAGGAGGTACGCAGTTAAAAATGAACTATTTCTATGAATCAATACAAATACACATGCAGCTTCATAAGAGTCATGGTGCTTTTTTAAAGTTTTTTAAAAGATATT
>NW_019483632.1:0-671 GCF_002814215.2 Seriola lalandi dorsalis | reverse complement strand
AAAGAGCTGGAAAGCAGGAGAGCGAGTGAGGGGGAGATGTATGGCAGCACACATCGCCTGAGACAGAATGACAGATGAGGGGATTATGGAGCAGGGCTACTTTCCACAGTGATCAAAGTACGGGAGCCTCCCTGCACAACCCAGGTGGACTCCCAGCCAATCTCTCTGGTGGATAGGGTCAAAATCCAAGGAAGAGGAAATACCCTCTATTTAAATGTAATATTTGTCTCAATAGGCCAAAAATTCCCTTTTTAAATCCCTTCACTGCAAAGCAACGCTTCCATTGTCGCTGCCATTTGTTGAAAAGGAACAGGTTTTTGACACTATTAGACATTTTTCATTCTACCAGTCAGTGCACAGTGGTGTGGTTGCTGGGAGCTGTGAGTGGGCAATCTGTTCAGTTTAAACAGACAGTTTTTTCTGTTCGCATTGTCAGTGTCAGAGTTCACATGAAAGACACTCACATCACTGTAGAAACATCCTTAACTTGAAATTTCAGCCTTATCCTTGCCGCTGGCCCAATGCATATTTAGTAGGCACACAAATCAAATTTTCCAAGACAGTCACATTACCTCAAATGTATTATTGCGGTAATGGCGCATTTAGTCTAATGCACTGATGTGTGTGTGTGTGTGTGTGTGTGTGTGTTAGTGAGCATCTGGAAGGAGAAT
>NW_019483631.1:0-671 GCF_002814215.2 Seriola lalandi dorsalis | reverse complement strand
ATACACAGTTCACATTAAAATATCCAACATATGAAAATTGCATGTAGCATATTCATTTACGTGAAATGGATGGCTAAAGAGATAAAGAATTTCAAAGTGTATTGCTATGCAAAATAAAAGAAAATACTACTTGGAACAGGTGGTGAGATGACTATCGATCCAATAAGGCAAGAAACATGAGTGGTCAGACATGGTAAGACGAACAAAAGATTTATATATATAACCCAAACGTACTTCACAGACCAGCTCGACCGTACTTGCCATAGTTGTTAGCACTCATGTCTGTCCTGCACAATGAGTTTTATTAGAGGTTTGTTAGCGAAATGTTGTGAGCATTTAAAGAACTTCCTCCAGGTCAGCAGTTGGAACATGGAGAGCTAGCTTAAAATAGGTCCACAAAACATGAGTGGTCAGATGACCAGACAAACCTTTAGGTAAGGCAAACAAATTTGAAAGAGAAGATTAAGGTGAAAAATGACTAAATAATTGTAACCGGAGATCACTGTTATATAAACTTCTTGGTTCAGTTTTGATCTACTGTACGACATACCATACTAGTTTTAAGCACTCACATGCTTTGTCTCATTTTGGGTAAGTCTGTTACTTCCATGTAATACACTGTGTACACTATATACATTCATAGTGCATGAATTTTGATCAGGTAATTATCA
>NW_019483630.1:0-671 GCF_002814215.2 Seriola lalandi dorsalis | reverse complement strand
ACACACACACACACACACACACACAATGTCCTGATTGCATCTTGAGCCCATACTGGAAACTGGGGGTTCATCAGAGCTCCAAATACGTGAAAACTAGCTGCAGCCAAGTCAGAAGCTCTAGCTTTGCTTTCTCTGGCGTCGAGCCTTTCTGCTCAAACGGCAAATACACTTGTGTCATTTTGAACCCATTCACAACATTTACCAAGCTACTGATTTTGTGTAAACCCACAAAAAACCCGTGCCTTGGATCCAGCGTGTGGCCGAAGCCACTGAGCAAACCGCTCCGCGTTTTGACAGAATCCATCCGTTAACTGTCCACGCTTTGAGTTTGTTTGACAGCCCTGTTAACCCTCTGCGCTCGCTGCCGCCTGACAACACACGCAGCAACTTACGCTGAGTGTGTGTAACGCTCTCCTCCTCCTCTTCTTCTTCTATAGAGTTTTTATATTATTCATATCTCTGAGCCTTTGTGGCGAGAAGCGAGCGAGGCAGAGCTGGAGAGCGAAAACCAGAGAGGGAGGAAGGACCTTTGACAGAGTAACTGACAAACAGCTCGACATAGTGAGATACATAAACATGAGGTCAGAGAGTAACACAGTGGGAGACGGAGAGGGAGGAAGAAGAAGAAGACAGGGTAGGAGAAAGAGTGTGTTTGTGTGTGTGTGTGTGTG
>NW_019483629.1:0-671 GCF_002814215.2 Seriola lalandi dorsalis | reverse complement strand
GTAAACAAAAACTGACAGAAAACTGATTATTCTGTATATAAGTTGTATGTAAGTGATAGCATACTTTAATCTATGTTGAAAGCAATTCAATGACACAATGTTATATTCTTAATTGAACTATTAATCATTTTTGGCAAATTCGATGTACATAAACTCCTGAGTTAACAAATATCAATAAATTTTTAAAATACATGAAATTTTTGACTGTTTATTTCTACTTCCTTATATCTGTTTATTTGTGCTTCAGTTCCTGTGTCCCCAACAGACATTTTGACCCGTCACAGAACAAACGCAGGTGTAATTAATAATGCTAAACATGCTGCGCTTAGAGTTTGATTGTTTTCACTAAAGAAAAAAACAAAAACAAAGGAAGTGTGAGGTACAGTTTGTACCTGCTACACAGTCCTGAAGCAGGAGCAGATCCCCCTGCTCATGGACCTGCAACAATACTTTTTGTTGTTGTGTCATAAGATGATTTGAGTGTTTTTTTTTTTTTTCCAATGCTACATTGATTCTTTAAAACAGTCAATCACAGCCCGAGCTGACATCTTCAAAGGAATGGTTTAGAAGGAATGAATCCGGGCCTTTGGGACCAAAACAAAACAAAACTAAAAAGCACTAATGTCAGCAATACTCAAAATTGTTTTTATTTATATTAACCATTCATATGA
>NW_019483628.1:0-671 GCF_002814215.2 Seriola lalandi dorsalis | reverse complement strand
TCAGTTTGGGGCCTCCACACACGAAGGCTTTGTTGGAATTAAGTTTTTGTTTGTTTGTTTAACATTTGCTCAACAAAACCTTCTAAATCAGTATCATTTTGCAGGTTTTGTGGAGCCTTCCTTCAGTATCACTTGTTTCAACTACTGTGTCGTTTCATTTTTCAGTCACCATAAGAAGTATTTATGCAATGCATTTGTTTTGTACTTCCCCTTTTGCTGCTATGAAGCTTTAATTTTTCTTTCTGAGATTGATAAAGTTTATCTTATCCTCAGGAACTAAAGATGAACTACTGATAAAGATGCTGACAGCTGCTGCAGCAACATGAACTCTGCATCAAAGACCTCAGTCACTGGATATTGACTCCTGGTTGATGGCCTCCATAATTAGTATCATATATGGATTGTCCTTGTTTCAATTTGTAGATGATCCGAATCCAGTAGCTTTCCTATTTCCTCCATATGGTCACCCCATAATTGAAAACATTTAGAGTTCCTGTTCCTGATTCCAGATCAGCCAGTCCTCAGCACAGCTGCAACAGTCTAACAGCATTCATTTGAAGGAACTGTCCTTGATTAGGTTATTATCAAGATCATTTACTTTTTCAATAAGAGAAGTACGGGGAGGAGGGACGGCGATGTGGTGGTATAGTGGTATTCTCCGTCACTGAATT
>NW_019483627.1:0-671 GCF_002814215.2 Seriola lalandi dorsalis | reverse complement strand
ACACACACACACACACACACACACACACACACACACACACACACACACACACACACAAATATGCAATGAATGAGACACAGGCAAACAGATATGGTGCCGCTCTCTCTGTGCATCCCTCTCACTCAGAGGGCTGTAAATAAACTAAACATACAGACAGAAACACACACAGGTGGACACACACACACACACACACACACACACACACAAAAAGGCTAACAGTCAGGCAGATGTACATACAAAGCCTAGATTAGAATTTATAAGTTGTGGACATATGTACACAAAAACACACACACACACACACCTGTCCATCAGTCCCTATGGTGCCTCCGCAGTCAGTGAGCAGCTCAGACATGTGGTAGTAGCTGGTGAACTCCCAGAGACAGGCTTCCAGGTTGAGGTTTTTGTAGAAGCGCAGTGTGCTGTTCCCCCGCAGAGAGCTGCTGAACTGATAGGGACCCGCGTCTCCCATGCTCTCGGGCGTGCGCGTCGAAGCGGTGATGAAGCCGTAACCGGTGGTGACCTCGTTGTAGTCAAGCAAGTTGGAACAGCGGTGGTTTCCGACCCGGGTTCCATCAGGACTGAGCGTCAGGTCAAAGTTCATGAGAGGTCGAGTGGAGATTACCGGAAGCATGCCTGCAAAGCAGAGAGAGAGAGAGAGAGAGAGAGAGAGA
>NW_019483626.1:0-671 GCF_002814215.2 Seriola lalandi dorsalis | reverse complement strand
GAGAGTGTGCGTCTTTCTTTGTTTGACGCTTCATTGAAAAAACACAAAGACAATATGAGACATGAACGATGTGAAGAGATTTAAACAGAAACAAAAACATGAAAAGTACAAAACTAACAAATCAACATTTTGTCGAATGATCCTGAATTTCACGTCATAAAGTCACATGATCATTTGACGTGTTGCAGCATTTCACACGTGATTAACTGTGACATGTTTACATGTTTAGAAAACAACATGTTGTTACATATGAAGTTCACATGTGCTGAAATGTGTCTCACAGTCACATCATGAGACAGACATGAAACAGAAATTAAAATGTTATATTTCACATGTGAAATTAAAAAGCTTTATTTTGAAACTCTGGGGTTGTAGTGTGGCTGGACAGAAGAGAGACATTTGAAAACGATGATGTAGACTCTCCTGATCACCCCCTGATTGATCTTATCAGTCCAGAAGAGTTAAACAGGGCTAGAAGAGTTAAACTGGACTGGAAAGGTAAACAGGACTAGATGAGTTAAACAGACCAGAAGAGTTAAACTGGACTGGAAAGGTAAACGGGGCTAGAGGAGTTAAGCTGGACTAGATGAGTTAAACGGGACTAGATGAGTTAAACAGACCAGAAGAGTTAAACTGGACTGGAAAGGTAAACGGGACTAGAAGAGTTAAAC
>NW_019483625.1:0-671 GCF_002814215.2 Seriola lalandi dorsalis | reverse complement strand
TGGCTTTGTTAAAAAGGAGGATATTTCAGTAATATGATATTCATTTGCAGTGCAGTATAAAGAGGTGCAAAGTGCACAGGTTTTCCTGATTTAAGAGCAGGTGGCTGAAGTTACCTGAGGACTCCCACTTCATTCTTGAAGGCCTGAAGCTGCTGTGGCGTGGGAGCAGTGACATTCAACATCTTCACTGCCACATCACCTGAGAGGAGAGGGAAGGCCTTTCAGGATCCACGGGAACCAAGTTATGTTTTACTACTGTAAAAGCTGCACACTGCTACATGAGGCCACAATGCGACTGTGGGTCAGGCTCACACTGACTGGGCGTCCACATACTGTACTTGACTAAATATAAGCCTGTATATAAATATACATTGAATCTGTGAACGTAAAACAACCTGACTTTTGAAATTCCTAGACAGGGAAACCATTGTTTTATATTCAGGCAAATACTGACAAAATTCAAATGATAGGCCTGGTTGGTTTGGCTACACCTGTGGTTCCAGGTGGCAGCAGGTGGACTTTTTCTTACAGTCAACAAATCCAATAAACGAGCAAATCCAACAATGTCTTAGTCCAATTTTTGGACACTTTCTGACTTCCCTACCCTGTCTGCGACCCTCAGCTCAAAGCCCATTGGTTCTATTGAATATGTAATACATAGTTTATTTATT
>NW_019483624.1:0-671 GCF_002814215.2 Seriola lalandi dorsalis | reverse complement strand
GTATCATCTGCACAGTCAGAGAAAATGATAATTTCTTCTCATAACAGTATAAACAATTGTGGACTCTGCAGCTGACAGATGCTGTGATAAAATGTTGGCACATGCCTCATATCTGTGGTTTTCTGTCACGTTTTGCCTCGGATGCTGCAAAGTCAGCTGCATAAGAGCAAGATCTGAAAAAATATGTGTGATTTAATACAGCATATGTTTAATGCACCGCAACAACTGTGTAAAAGCTGCTGATGCTCGACATGCAGCTCAGGCTTCACAACCTTTTTTAAGAGATGACACTGAAGGTGACAGTTTAATCATATGTAAGCTGAATATTTTTCTTGCTGTGTGCTACCAGATGGGCTGTGAGTCTGTGTAACTCACTCCTGCTTCTTCTGTCTGAGTTGTCTGTTGTAGAGTTATATTTAGTGTCTGTCTCTCTGGATCACTCTGCTGTGTCTCCTCCTGAGTCTCTGCTTTCTCCTTTGTTTCTCTTGTTCTGCCTGTCTCCATCACTCACTTGACATTTCAGAGACAGACAGATGGATAGATGGGACAACAAAAGACAATCGCGGGAATACACGTTACTGAAATGTGAGGAAGGGGCTACAGGAAGGAGTTCAGGGTCCTAGTAGCTAAGGGGAAAAAGCTGTTTGTGAAACGTTTAGTCATTTAGTGGA
>NW_019483623.1:0-671 GCF_002814215.2 Seriola lalandi dorsalis | reverse complement strand
GGGCCCTAAACCAAGACAAATGAAGACAAATATGAATGTGCACGGAGGCGGGCAGCCACACATGCCACACTCACACATGTCACTCAGCCTGACCGGCCATGATCTTTCAAAGGAGAGACAGACACAATCACATTTCTCTGATTAGATGAGACATTGATTTTCTCTGTGTTCAACAAAGGGAGCAATCCCTTTTGGAGACATGAGGAGAGGGGAGGAGAGGAGAAGAGGGAGAGAGGAGAGGAGAGGAGAGGAGAGGAGAGAGCAGTACCTCTGTATAACTGACACTCATAATTAAAAGAAATTTTGACAAATAAGGCATTAGCGTAGGCGCTTACATTCTCCTGTCAACACAACTGATTGGAAAGTCATTCGATAGCAGCAGCCTTTGTTGAAGGCTCAGCCAGCAAATAATGATTGTGAGAAAGAAAAATGGAAGAGAAAGTGTCAAACTGCCACAATCTGTTACATAACAAACTCAGCACATTTCAAATGAGGGCCCCAACTAGCAATGATACAGCTCGAATAAATGGCTATTCATTTTGCGACATGCTCAGAGCACAATTCAGACTAAGGACGTTTACTGCTTAAAATGACTGTCTACACAAAGGACAGAAAATATGCTGCTCGTTAGCTTGTTTAGTTGAGATTCAAAGCTCTGGAAAGTGAGGGGG
>NW_019483622.1:0-671 GCF_002814215.2 Seriola lalandi dorsalis | reverse complement strand
TGTAATTCAAGCAATGGATTGCTTAGGTTGCTGCTGGGGAGAGGGCCCATTGGGAGGAAAAAATAAAAAAAAACACTTCATAGCCCGCCCTGTAAAAAGGTTCACACAGGGAAAAGGAGGCTGCAAACTGATGTAGTTAATGAATCTAGGACATTATAAATTTCTGCGGGTAAATGGAAGCTGTCCAGGAGGATAAATGACATCTGTTGTTAAGAGCAGAGGTTAGCGGTGGCGGATGAAGTGTATTTGAATGAGCAACCCACACCCGAGTCCACACACTGTATACATGCATATATATCTCTCTCTGTCTGTCTCTCTCTCTGTCTCTCTCTCTTTCCCCTCTCCATCGCTCTGTCTTCAGTCTGGCCTACCTCACTCCTCCTCCAGCACCTGTCCCTGTTTAAATGAGAGCAGAGGAGCTCTTTTCTTAGCTCTGTGCCACCATCCCAGGGGTCCCTGCCTTCTCCTGCTCTATTTCTGAGGCACGCAGTGCATGATGGGAAGCCAGTGGCCCCCACGCTCTCCGTCTACACACATTCACATTGCCCTTCATTTGTTCGTGGCAGTGACGTGCTGAAGGTGAGCTGCGATTGACATGAGCAGGAGTGCACAGACATCTCTCTCTCTCTCTCTCTCTCTCTGCAGAGCATGAATCAAACAGCAGATGATGA
>NW_019483621.1:0-671 GCF_002814215.2 Seriola lalandi dorsalis | reverse complement strand
TTTTTTTTTTTTTTTTTAACATTTTTAGGTTATCTGACTTCTGAATTGCAAAGCTCCCTGTTGTTCTTCTGAACAGAACAACACACAGCAGAAGCGTCATGCTTACACCACAGGTACACCAGATGGAGGAAGTCAGCTGATTAGACTTCGGTGTGCATCGCTGCATACATTTGCATATTAATGAGAGAACACTGATTCCCGAGAAATATCTGTGAGTCCTTAACACTTGAGCTAACAATTTCACGTTGATACCAGATATGTAGCAAAGACAAACATGTTGGTATGAAATATCTTTCTCTAATTAATGACTTAATTGGCCTAATTAGGATGAAACTGACTTGTGAACACAATAACTCAACAATAATAATACGCCTTGCTGAGTAAATTTGCGCATTAATGAGGTAAAACTAATTTTTAAATTTCTTGTTAGAATTACTGATGACATACTACTAATTATAGGAGCACACAGTCATGGAGATCATGGTGGGATATAGTAGATATGACAGCAGAAAGCTGACTGGGTATGAGGGGCATTGTGATTATATGATCTGTGTCTTAAAGCTCACAGATGATTTTTTTTACTGTTAAATCTGCTTCTATCACATGCTTCCAGGTTAAACAAAAACAAACGTTTTCATTGGAAATGGCAGCAAATTATAGACTCAAATAGA
>NW_019483620.1:0-671 GCF_002814215.2 Seriola lalandi dorsalis | reverse complement strand
TGTGTGTGTGTGTGTGTGTGTGTGTAGATGCAAAGTTATGAAAATAAGATGTAAAAGACTCCAGTCTCTCCAAATGTGAGCAGATCTTTCCAAATTTCTCCACATCATAAAACTGAATTTGTGTTTCAGATTCACTTTTTGTTTCCCTGTGATTTTATTTTTCTGCATGACAGAGTGGGACAGGTCTGTGTTTCTGGTAAAAAAAAAAAAGAGCAAAATGTCACCGGGCAGAGACCACTTCCTGTTCTTCACCCTCCCCTTGTTTCTACATGACTGTCGCAGTGACCATCCACCATCACTGACCATCAAGTCTGGTCTGTGCAGTTCTCCATAAATGACCCAGACTTTGATGCACTTCTCCATCTCTGCTCTGCTCTCTTCCCCATGAGAACCAAATACTTTCACCATCAGCAGTTTTTAATTGGAGTGAATGTCACTTTTGTTTTTGTCTCAATGCTTCTGTGAAGTGTGAATCTCACAATATGCTGATGACTTTATTATTATTTCAAGCTGCACCACTGAACTCCCTCCTGGACCGGAGATATTTCCAGACTGATTACAGACAGAAAGGCAGAGCAGGCAGTTTCCTACAGGTGGCACGGGACTCAGAGAAATGCAGAAATTACATTGACATTACTTCATTATTTACTTATTTATTGTTCAAGTGACAA
>NW_019483619.1:0-671 GCF_002814215.2 Seriola lalandi dorsalis | reverse complement strand
AAAAAAAAAGACATCAGACTGAATCTATAGCTGGAGACTTACAGATACATTTACTGCACCTACATCCTGTAGGTTGGTTTGTTGCCAGCAAAAATCTTGGCATGGGGAACGCGCTGTTACAATCCCTCACACTATCCCCAGATGTCTCCAAATATTGTCTCCATCATTTGTTGACATGAGAAACGCTCAGTCTGACACATTTTGGGCAAGGGAGACATAAGTAGCTCACTTTGTATCAGAGCTTTGTTTGTCTTGACAGAATGAAACATGTTGCAGCGCATCTGCCTTCTGCTGTGTGTATACAGTATATGCCACCCACAGGAGCGCACGCACACACACACACACACACACACACACACATACACAGGCACACAACAACAACATCTGCATTGTCTTTTGTTACAAACCAGAAAAATACAGTGTGTAGGATGAAATACTGACCGGAGGGAGCAGAGCGCATGTGTGCATGGTTGTTTATATGCAACCAACTCGGGCAAAGACTTGACTGGATTTGAAACTCTTCCAACTTCATATCCTCTCCAGTCCCCACCACCACCACCACCACCACCAATCTCTTCCCTGTCTCTACTTCCACCACCTCTAATTGTTTTGTGGCAGTCACAGCGCCTGTACACCCCCCCCACCCCCCGGATACACAACAGAGTCCTCGC
>NW_019483617.1:0-671 GCF_002814215.2 Seriola lalandi dorsalis | reverse complement strand
CACCAGTTCAAAGACTGATTGTTTTATTTAAATCATTTATTGAGATCTGAAGCGTTAAAATTGTTTTGTAATTTGTAAGAAAAAGTGACCTTCAGATTTCTTTGCAGCTTCTTGAAGGGTCCTGACCCTGACTTTGAGTATCAATGAGGTAACGTGCAGATAAAGATGTGATGATATGGGGAAAAAAGACAAGCAGTGAAACAGGCAAAGCATCTCTTATAGTGGTTTCTCACCATCACATGGTGTTTGTTGACCAATCTGAATCAGCAGAATTCCACAAACTCCCCCAAAACCACAATGAATGATGCTCCCCATATATTACAACTGCCTCGTGTCACAAAGTAACTGGAAGACGCCTCCAGTGTATGGCACATATGTTGCAAAATGTTCATATGCACATCCATATGCCAAAGTCAATGCACACAGATTCCTACACAGACACAGACACATACTGTACATTTGCCACATGTGGCCATTTTCCTTCTCCAATCTATTCATCTTAAAAATTCCATAACCTCTTGGAATTTCTTTAGAAAATGAAGATTGCTGCCAGGACTCAGATTCATTAAGGTGATTGAATTCCCTTTCCCCGAGAGAAAGACAGACAGACAGACAGACAGACAGACAGACAGACAGAGACAGACAGACAGACAGACAGACAGACAGACAGA
>NW_019483616.1:0-672 GCF_002814215.2 Seriola lalandi dorsalis | reverse complement strand
TCAATCATCATCATCACCATCATTTAGTTACCATAACCATGATCTTTCCCTAACCTTGACCTTATCATAGTTACCATGTGCAAATATTATAGATTATAGATTTTTATCAAAATTATTTGTGAAACAAAACAAATTTCAATAGTAGAATTTAAATGTTTAAAACATTATTGTTTTGTATTGTTACAGTTTTTTGTGGTGAACACGTGTATTTTAAGTTGTTGATGTTTTGTTGCTGATACAGTAGTTGATATTCTGTGCTGATATTTGACCAGTTTTGTGCCACAAAACATTGTCTCGAAACTGCTCGAACCAGGTGTTGATGGAAATCAATCTCTCAGGAGGAAAATGTTAACCAAGGAGACTGGTGTTTGATTCCCGTGTGAAACCAGCAGCTTAAGTTGTTTCTTTTATCCACAACCTTAACCATGTTGTTATTATTGTATTATTGTGTCTAATCTTGAGGAATTTCTTATTTTAACCCAAACCATGAGCTCTGATGTCACAGACACACAGACAGGTGAACTCAGGTTTTCATGCATTTATTTTCTTGTAACCTCTCCTAGAAAATCTATTACATATCAATTTTAATTACACAAGTTTCACATATATCAGATACAGTCAGGTGTCAGGTGCGTACATGTACACATGAATGAGAAAAGAGATAGAGAGGAA
>NW_019483615.1:0-672 GCF_002814215.2 Seriola lalandi dorsalis | reverse complement strand
AAAAACCACCTCACCTGAAAGCAGCTTCAGCAACAACTGACATGCAGTAAATGCATATGCCAGCACATAAACAGTATTTCAATTCTATTCTCTAAAATAAAACTACTTGGTTCAGTGAAAGATTGGTCACTGTTAAAAGAAACCAACATTCTTATTGGAAGACATTAGTTATCACCATGGAAGATAAGGGAGCTTTTAGAGACCATCAGCTCTGTGAACACACACTCATATCTTTCACTTGTTATTCATTTGCATGTAATATTGTACATAAAACAGTTTGTTATAATTATTATTATTCTGCGGTTTTAGCCAACGAAATACAGCTCTCTCTCTCTCTCCCTTTCTCTCTCCTCTGTTGTCTACCGCCAGCTCTCTCTCCCCCTCTCTCTCTCTCTGTCTACACCCCACCTCTCCCATCTCTTCCAGGAACTGGTCTGGATCAGGTTCCTGCAGATCAATGGAGATCTGGGTCCGCACCGTTTACGTTATCATTGCCAGTATTAATGCTCTTTTAATCTGCTCGGGATTACAGCCATCGATCCACATCACCCATCCGCACGCACGGCCGAGCCCAAACTGCTGCTTCACACACACACACACACACACACACACACACACACACACACACACATATATACACACACGCACACACATTTCAGAAAAACACACTGA
>NW_019483614.1:0-672 GCF_002814215.2 Seriola lalandi dorsalis | reverse complement strand
CAAACACAAGTTTCTTTCATTCATCACAAAAACTTGCTCTATGGAGAGATTGTGCCTGTTTTAATTAAGCACAACAATTTAGGATGTGATTGTTTGGCACTGTGCTGAAATCAATTAACTGACGCCTTGCTGAAGAA
This sequence comes from Seriola lalandi dorsalis, assembly GCF_002814215.2. Lineage (NCBI taxonomy): Eukaryota > Metazoa > Chordata > Actinopteri > Carangiformes > Carangidae > Seriola > Seriola lalandi. The sequence goes on along the minus strand of NW_019483614.1, from coordinate 535 downwards.
TGTACATATTTCAGTATGGGGTAAAGGCAGGTTAATTTACACCTCCAGCTGAGCCAAATTAATTCCAATGAAATTAAATGATTGCTATCTAAATGGAGGCTATGTCAAATTATTACTGGCTGAATTCAAATTCATTTTCTTTAAACTAAATAGCCAGAAATTAGTTTAATCTACAGTAAAAAAAAGAATCGTAAAACAACGGTCAAAGCTCTGGCAGCCATGGCTGCCAAGCAAAAACCGTAATATTAAAGTAAAATATCCTAATTTAAATAAAGTGTAAAAACTATAAATTTACAGAAAGTTTCATTAATATTTCTAGAGAAAAACTTATTTTACAGATTTTCCCCAAAATTATTATGATCAATATTGTAAAGTAAACTTTTTGTTTTGGAAGACAGAGTAAAAAATACTGTGTAAAACAGAGTAAAATCATCTCAAACTTCAACTTGAAGTATTTGTGTTAATCTTTAAGTATGTAAAGTAATGTTAAAACCTGTAGAAGCACAATCTAATTACAATATTTAATGATTCAGAT
>NW_019483613.1:0-672 GCF_002814215.2 Seriola lalandi dorsalis | reverse complement strand
ACACACTCCTCTGCAGTGTAGTTGCCCTGCTGTTGCACTGCAGATGAAAATAATCATATAAATCGGTTGTGTTTTCTGTCACTTTTAAAAGGATGCAGTGCTTTCTGTTAGTGTCAGCTCTATAAATGATGAATGGGCTCCAGCTTGAGCTCCTGTGGGCTCAGCTGCAGAGCTGCTTGAGGAACTCAGTTATAATACTGTGAGGAGAGGAGTGTATGTGCCAACTGGCAGCGCAGGTATGAATATGCAGGGACTGAAAGACGAGCTGATGGGAACCTGCACTCAGGAGTCTGAGCGAGGGTTTGTTGCTCCATCTCTTCCACTCCTTTATGTCTCTGTCAGAGCTTTTTGGGCCAAGTCTCACATAGATTTATTTGTATTTGTCAGAACCTGACACTCCGTCTAAGTCTCAACTCCTTATTTTTGTGAGTTTCACTGTACGCCAAGTCCTAAGTCTCAAAACTATGTCTGTGATATATAAGCCAGTTTAATGACAATAAATCTGAATTGTTCCAGCTTCCTTCATTTAACCTTTTATTTTTGATTTTGGCTCCTACAGAGGAGCCCTCGAGGAATCCTCTTCCATCCGGGTGTCTCTCATGCAGGTGAAAGCAGCCGTTGGAATGTATGTTGTAAATACAGATCACATGATGTCACGGTTTTTTTGCAGCC
>NW_019483612.1:0-672 GCF_002814215.2 Seriola lalandi dorsalis | reverse complement strand
AGCGACACAAGTACCCATGTACAACATCACCACAGCCTGCTCGCTTTCTCAGACCTCCCTCAGCATGGTCAGGTCATAAGCTTGATTGACATCTGCCTCTGAAGGATCATAACCCACAGTAAATGTCACACTGTGATCACTCACTTTATTGGACCTGTTTCTAGCAGGGTTTTTGAAGGGATGGTAATGTGTCAGGCGCCGCTTAATTGTTATTTGTTACAGAAATTGATGGCATGAAAGCATGCTAAAGGATGCATGCTAAATCTGTTACCACATTAGCATGTTTACTGAATCTAACTGTGAGCACATTATCTTTGGCATGCTAATATACTAACATGCTATAAGCTAAATAGTTTTTCCTAGCCATGTTATGTGCCGACATCAGCATTTAGCTTGAAGCACGTGAAACCCGGTCTGATGGAGCTGAGGCTGAGATGCAATGAACCCTTTGCTTTAGGCAACATGTTTTTTTGTCTTTTTTTTTCCTGAGGTGCCACTCACAACTTTGCATCTTTAAAATTGACTCTTCATGTTTTGACCATGTGTAATGAGCATTAAACTTCACAGGGCTGCCGGTCTTGCCATAGACTAGTTACTAGCCAGTGAAAGGTCACATATTTGATCTGTTTGAATAGTTTATTGAATAGTAATATGTATAAAAAGCAGTGGGCC
>NW_019483611.1:0-672 GCF_002814215.2 Seriola lalandi dorsalis | reverse complement strand
CCCATGCAACGAACTGTGGCATCTGAAAAGAAAAGCCTCACTTCAATTATGCATGTGTTCAAATTAAGAGCTTGCCAGTGTTGGTTCCTTTGCTCGCACAAAATACATAAGACTGTAAACTGTATCACTACACACACTATCTTCAGTGACCTCGCTGGGCAAATAATAAGGCCACCATTTAAAATCCTGGACTGGCCCTGAAAATTCAAGGCAGGAAAAATGACTGAGAAACATTTTTAACTTGTGACAAACCGCAAATATATCTGTAACACTGATTCTGCACGAACTCACAACAGAGGTGCTTCTCATTCACTTTGAATAGGGTGATGTCAAGTCTTGTTGAACTCCACTGTGGTTCTGTTGCTTTGCTCTTTGCTTGGCTACAAAGCCAACATTAGCATTAAGAGCTGTTTACTAACAGCGCCGGCCCGATCACTTTCCAATACCAATTTCACAGCATTGTCCTGGCTCTCCTGAAAAAGTAGCTCTGCTCAGAGGATGTATTATCACTTCTGGTCTTGTAAGCACAACAATGGCTGAAGCTCTCAGCAAGACTGGTAAGTAAACAGCTAATGCTAATATTGGCTATGCAGCAATAGCAAAACTTTGTTGAACTGTCATACTTCTGCAATTGATGACGCAGCCTGAGATCACAAAAGATAGCGTAGCCAG
>NW_019483610.1:0-672 GCF_002814215.2 Seriola lalandi dorsalis | reverse complement strand
TGACATCTGAATGTCCTCCAGTGATGTCACGAGTCAACGCTGGCAACTGGCATAACACATGCATTGTGGGTAATGTAGGTGACAGGTTTTTAAACAGTCCATCATGAGTCTGACGGTGTTGAAGGAGTTCAGTGACATACTCTTTAACATGATTCTACTATTATGATCTTGTTTCAAATTTAAAAGGAAGTCGGAGTTAAGACATAGTTAGCCTAGCTTAGCATTAAGTGAGTCTGACTCACGAAGTTCAAAGTTCAAAAATACACCAACCAACATGTGTCATGATGAATAATCACCTCATATCTCCTGTGCTTAGTCACACATGTTCAGACCATCAACCTGCTCTACAGCTCGAGGAGGGTTAAAGCTAAGCTACTGTAGTTAAAGGTCATCACCATGTCATCACTAAACTATTGTTGTTTCACTTCTGAGGGAAAACCAGATTTCACATTAAAGTAGACGGTTTCTGGTGCGACAGAGACAGAGCGCTGCAGGGATGACATGTTTTTGTAGCCGGCCCCGATGTTATCGTCACCCTGGTTCCCTCCACGAAAAGCTAATGGGATTTTTACATTGTCTTTTTAGATTACTGCAGAAAATAAACTCTGTGACAAACAACAGTTTATGATACTACAGGTTTTGTTCAGCAGGATAATCTTCACTAATAAACTC
>NW_019483609.1:0-929 GCF_002814215.2 Seriola lalandi dorsalis | reverse complement strand
ATAGTATGGCATAAAAATTTATAAAACATCATAGTATTGTAAGGCATAAAAATGTCATAGTATAGTAAGGCATGAAAATGTAATAGTATAGTATGGCATAAAAATTCATAAAAATGTCATAGTATAGTATGGCATAAAAATTTATAAAAACGACATAGTATAGTAAGGCATAAAAATGTCATAGTATAGTAAGGCATAAAAATGTAATAGTATAGTATGGCATAAAAATTCATAAAAATGTCCTAGTATAGTATGGCATAAAAATTTATAAAAACGACATAGTATAGTAAGGCATAAAAATGTCATAGTATCGTAAGGCATAAAAACGAAACATTATAGTCAGTCATAAAAAATCATAAAAACGTCATCATACATTAAGGCATAAAAAGTCATAATAATGTCATGGTATAGTATGGTATGAAAACTCATAAAAATTACATGTTATAGTAAGGCATAAAAAGTTATAAAAACGACATTGTTTTGTAAGGCATAAAAAGTCATAAAAGTGACATTGTTTTGTAAGGCATAAAATGTCATAAAAATGACAGTGTAGTATGGCATAAAAAGTCATAAAAACAAAACAGTATAGTAAGGCATAAAAAGTCATAAAAACGACATAGTATAATAAGGCATAAAAATTCATAAAAACGACAAAGTATAGTAAGGCATAAAAACGTCATAGTATAGTGAGGCATAAAAAGTCATAAAAATGGCAAAGTATAGTATGGAATAAAAACGGGTGAAAAAGACACAGTATAGTAAGGCATAAAAATGTCATAGTATAGTAAGGCATAAAAATGTAATAGTATAGTATGGCATAAAAAGTCATAAAAATGAAATAGTATAGTAAGTCATTAAAAGTCATGAAAACAAAACAGTATAGTAAGGCATAGAAATTCATAAAAACGACATAGTATAATAAGACATAA
>NW_019483608.1:0-1545 GCF_002814215.2 Seriola lalandi dorsalis | reverse complement strand
GTTGGAATAAAAGTCCTGAACTCAGATCAGCAGCATGTTGGAGACACTGACACTCAGCACAGCTCACATCTTCATCTTCATCACCTTCATCATGATCAGCTGGACCAGCCTCCTCGTCCTCTGCAGCGTCCTGAGTCCTGCTCTCTGCTGTGATTGGCTCAGACACTACGGTCACTACAGCAACATCTCTCTGACCCTCATCCGCCTCATGGTGAGTACAGCACTGACTCCAGGTCCTGGAGGAGGTTTTACTGGTACTTAGTCCCTGTGAGGTTCCTGAGGAGTGAAATGATCCTGAAGGCATCACAGACTGTGTGTTTACATATCTGATCCATATTAAACATCAACATTTACGTAAATCAAATAAGAGCAATGATCTCATAAGGAGAACTGATCAGAATCAAAGGCGTGCAGCAGATAACATGACACTGATCAACAGATGTGAATGATGAAGGTTTTCCAGATGTGGTAAAATTAAGCATCTTCTCTTTATGTTTCAGGGCGGTCAGCTGACTGAACAGGACAGTCCAGTTTCCTTTCCATACAAATTCTACAAACACATACGCAACTCTGAGGTAATCTATCTATCTATCTATCTATCTATCTATCTATCTATCTATCTATCTATCTTCTTTCAAAGGTTTTAACTGCAGATTTCTACCACTTCCATTTCTCTCAGATAGTTGTTTGTTTGTTATTGTTTGTTTATTATTTACATGTATACATCAACATGTCAGGAGACATTTACATACAACCATGTAAACAAACCCAGATGTTGTCTGTTATGTTGATGACATCAGCTCTATCAGCCAATCAGAGAGCTCCTAGTCACTCCTGCCTCTCTCTCCAGGTGAGGTCCAAGGTGGTTTTCATCAGAGACAGTCTGGTCCAGATCTCTGACCTTTATCGCCATGACAACCTCTCCTCCGTTACCTGGGATATGGACAATACTAACAGATTCCGGATGAGCATCGACAGACAGATAGACGGCCTGAACACCTGTGTGAGTGAACAGAGACACTTCAACTCCTTTCAGCACTTTAATTTCAACTGACACTGAAGATACTGCTGCTGTCACTTCAGACGCTTCAGCTCCTTTCAGTCTTTACACTTCAATAAACCTGATTCTTTCACTGAGCTCAGCTCTCAGTCTAACTCACGTTTCCACTTCAATTCCTTTTACATGTTCAGCTTCAGTTTTTTCCACCAAACGCAGAAAATCAATGTCTTTGTTTTCAGGTGTCGACTGAGCAGAGAGCCGACAACAGTCTGAGGAAATACTACAGGAGACTGAGGACAAGTACTCTGGACCGCACTGTGAGTACAAGTACTGTGAAGTATAACTACTGCAGTGTATGGGCTCATAGTACTGACTGTAATACTGTGTGTACTGACTGTAGTACTGACTGTAGTACTGTGTGTACTGACTGTAGCACTTTGTGTACTGACTGTAGCACTGTGTGTACTGACTGTAGTACTGACTGTAGCACTGTGTGTACTGACTCTAGTACTGACTGTAGCACTGTGTGTACTGACTCTAGTACT
>NW_019483607.1:0-672 GCF_002814215.2 Seriola lalandi dorsalis | reverse complement strand
ACACACACACACACACACACACACACACACACACACACACACACACTCACACACACTCCACCTCATCTGGGCTATTAGGCCCATTTCACAGTGGCTGTGCACAGTGGCTCCAGTGGGTATTAGCCATGAGGAGAGAGATAATTTCCCACCGTCCCCACAACGGACGCTCAGCCAAACCTGGCCTCTCTCATCGCCTGACCTCACGCTCAAGTGGCCGTGCAAAGAATATGTCTTGGAGCAGGAAGAAAAAACAACAGTGTTAAAAACCCCCAGAAGGGGAAATAAAAATCCATATGTGCATTTAATTGCAGCTGGTTTGTCAGTTTTAACCTTCCAGTTGTCCACAATTTATTCCACAAAGCTCTTCATGATGACAAACTGCATTTGTGTATTCAGCACCCTCTGTTTTTCTTTAATTCTGATTGACAGCTCCCGACTCCGCCAGATATCCCCCTCACACCTTCCCTCCTCACTTCTCTGCCTCTGGTATCTCCATCAAGCTCCAGTTGTGTTTTCTAATAGCCCTCTCCAGGTAACTTTTTCACAGTTGCAAGTTTATTTTCTTGTTTTCAGTCCCTGCACAGAAACCACAGAAAGACTAATGCCCCAATCTCTCTGCTGCAGAATCTGGAGGGGAGTTTGTTTGTTAAATTAACATTCCTGTCCCTCAAT
>NW_019483606.1:0-672 GCF_002814215.2 Seriola lalandi dorsalis | reverse complement strand
TGTGTGTGTGTGTGTGTGTGTGTGTGTGCGTGTGCGCTCGTTCCCTACCAAGTGCTGGAAGCAGACGGTGTATATTGGCTGCTTCTCTCTCTCTCTCCCCCTCTCTGTGCGCCAGTTCTCCGTCTGAAAGGAATCTCAGGCTTTCAAGGCTCTTTTTGTGAACTGCTCATCAAAGCCTCCACAAACGCTCTACTGCCGATTTTGAAGTCTGTATCCTTCTTTTACTTTGGATGAGATCTTCTGGTCATGGTTCTGTGGCTCTCTCTCCTCATTTTTTAAAAATTATATGTATGAGTTCCAATGCAAATGAGGCCACTGTTTTTCTGGACAAGGCAGCAGATTGATTTAAATCGACCGGTACTATTGATTTCCTTACCTGGCCTTCTCACTCATACTTTACTTCCTTTTTCCACTTATTCAGATATTTCTGTTGTCTCTGTAATCTACTGAAATCTTCAGGAATAAAAGGAAAAAGTACAAAAAAAAACGAAAAACTTTTAATTATTTCATGTAGGCATGTGTGTCATTACATTAATAGATTTAAGAACCTTCCTTGACTTGACAATATTTGTCTTTACATTTTTCTTCACAATTCCTCCCCATAATAATAATAATAACAACGATAACTAATTAAGTGCCCCACGTTGCTTTCATAAATAAATATCCATGCCC
>NW_019483605.1:0-672 GCF_002814215.2 Seriola lalandi dorsalis | reverse complement strand
AAAAAAAAAAGATTTAATTTAAAATGGATAAAAAATGAGTCATTCCTCATTTCTCTCTTCTCTCACCTCCTCAGGAGAATGTTTCCGTCAGTGCGCGTCAAAGTGCGCAATCTGGACCCGTGCCAGCAGTATTACATCGCAATGGACGTCATGCCCGTGGACTCCAAACGCTACAGGTGTGTGTGTGTGTGTGTGTGTGTGTGTATGTGTATGTGTTAAATTATTAACTCAGTATCCATGTATTTGTTAATGTACTCACATGTATACACGCCCGCAGGTATGTGTACCACAGCTCGCAGTGGATGGTGGCTGGAAACACGGACCACTCCTGCATCTCTCCCCGGCTCTACGTGCACCCGGACTCGCCATGCGCAGGGGAGACGTGGATGCGTCAGGTCATCAGCTTTGACCGGGTCAAACTCACCAACAACGAGATGGATGATAAGGGACATGTAGGTAACACATCTGAGCATCTGCTTCCTCTTTATCTGTCCAACAGATAATGGATAAAGGATAAATGTTGTGTAGGCCTATACAGGTGAGACACATTAGTGAAAATGGTGGGACTGACTTTTATTGCTCATCACTATTCTTTACTGCTCTACTGTTTTTTTATGTTTTGATTTATAACACCACACTTTAAAGACATTTTCTGAATATCTGACAGTGTTA
>NW_019483604.1:0-672 GCF_002814215.2 Seriola lalandi dorsalis | reverse complement strand
CCCCCAGTTATCCTTAGTACACCTGTTCACAGTTCTTCAGGTTCTTCTCAGGTAGGTGGTTCCAGCTTCTTGAAGAACCTGCCTCAGTTCTTCAGTCTCTTCATGTGATTCCAGACTGATTCCATGATGCTGAGATCAGGTCTCTGTGGGGGACCAGACCATCTGTATCAGGACTCCTGGTTCTTCTGGTCTCTGGGTATAGTTCTCTATGGCTGAGTGTTTGGACTCATGATCCTGCTGCAGGACGAATCTGGACCAATCAGGATCTAAACATCTACAACGACCAAAGCCTTACAGTTTCTTAGAACAAGTAAAACAAGTTTAATGGCAGCAAATCTATGGTCTCCGTGGAAACGGTAGAATTTTACGGCTGTAAAATCTCTTCCACTGATGCCTCAACTTTTATCTTTAACTCAGGAAACCTTTTTAAGAGATTCTGTGCAACAGCCTTAAGTAACTCACTCAGCTAAGGAGAAATTAAACCTTAAGTGTCAGACTTAAGCAGAAAACATTTGTACAACTGGCCCCAGTTGATGAGAGGCTGCAGGTTATCACGGTTACCAGCTGATCAGGGACAAACGCGTCAGCAGGTTGGTCATGTTCACTCTGAGCTCGGCAGCTTCGTGAACTGACAGACTGAAGAGAGTGGTGGACGTGCTGACACACAGGCGC